>NC_134404.1:163823527-164128527 GCF_038048845.1 Mixophyes fleayi | reverse complement strand
TCAACATAGCAGGAAAGGTTAGATGTAAGGGAACCTATTCCGGAAATGATCGGTCTTCCGGGGGGTTGGGTAAGAGACTTATGTATTTTTGGTAAATAATAAAAAGTGGGAATAACAGGATACTTATGAAACAAAAAATCAAATTCATCTCTTGAAATTATCTTATTAATCAGTGCATTGTCCAAAAGGGATCTTAGCTGTTCTTGATAAGAACCAGTGGGATCGCCCTTTAGTACACAATAGAACATAGAGTCCTTTAGTTGGCGCATGGCCTCCTTAATATAATCAGACTTATCCAGTATAACAACTCCACCCCCCTTATCAGCCTGTTTTATTATCAACGAAGCATCATTTTGTAAAGTTCTTAGGGCCTTTCTCTCTAATTTAGATAGAAACAAAGCTATAGGGAGGAAAAATCTATCTTGAGTACCATTATTACATAACATCTTTAAAACTTTTAAGGTATTTTGATAGAAAACCTGAATAGATAAACTTTTCTGATGGGTGGGGTAGAATTCTGATTTATTTCTAAATTTCTTTTTCTTGGATTGATCTAGCTGACTATTAATGTCAAACAGGGGTATATTGTCGGTTTCTTCTACATTGTTTTCTTCCCATAAATTTTCTAGAATGGTTAGACCTTCAGAATCCCCAGTATCCAATATAATTGGATGACCTTCTTTCCCATTTTGTATAATCTTTTTGGATGCAAAGAACCGTTGTCTACAAAGAGCCCTAGTGTATTTATTGAGCTATGTAAACAGGTCAAATAAGTTGGGGTCTGTACTAGGTGCAAACTTCAAACCCCTTGACAGAAGACTTATTTGACCTCTATCTAGGGGTTTACTAGAGAGGTTAAAGATTCCTTTTATGCTTGTTTGGCTGGTTGGTGTCTCTTGGGATCTCTTTCTTCCTCTGTTTCCTCTCGATCTCTTGACCTTTTTGGGGTTCTGTATGTCAGTGTTTCGGAACGATTTCGCTGTGCATAAGCCCCCCGTGGGTCCTCCCTCTCTAAAAAATGCCTGTTCGATGTGTTTTCTTGATATTTAGGTCTAGCTCCTAACTGTTGGTAGCTATCTTTTCTTCTTGGCCTCTGTTCATCTTTAGATGGAGAGGATTTCTCAAATCCTCTTGCAGATTCTGCCTTATTCTTATCTGGATAGAAGTTCCTCTTTCTATCTCTGCTCTCACCCCTAAAGTTAGATCTGGAGGGATTATACTGATTATTAGTCTCAAAGTGATTATTTTTATTTTTATTCCTGTCTCTTCTCCGATCTTTATAATTTGATCTGGAGTAATTATCGTGATTATCAGTTTCAAATGTCCTATTTCTATGGATCTCCATGGATCCTGGTTCTTTCTGGTAAGTTCTTGTTCTTTTATTATTATAGGTCTTAATCCTATCGTTTTTATAGTCTGCAAGATCTCTCGATAGCTTTTGCTTCTTATTTTCTACTATCTCTCTCTCATAGGTTTCTACCTGTTTATTGATTTTTCCATCTCTAACAGAGAAATCTGAGTTTCCTTTAAACTGAATCAAATTATCACGAGTTTCTTCTATTTCTTCTATTATTTTTTTTTACTTTGGTCTCTCTATATCTAATCAAGATACACATCAGATCTAGAGAACATCTATCTAGAGTCTCTTCCCATTCAGCTGTCAAGTCTGAATTATCATATAGAGAAGATTTCTTAATAATTCTAAGACCTCTTGGTATTGTTTTAAGGTCAATATATTTCTGAAGGAACACGGAATCCCACCAGTGTCGTATTTCACTTTTCAATAGAGTTTCTAATCTTAAAAATTCTTTATTCATATCTGTGTCTACCTTGTGATACACAGATTCTGACTCCATAAAATTAGTCAAGTCAAGCGTAGATAAAAATTGATCTCGTCTTACATGTCTTTCTTTACAGCATGTTAGATCTGCCATATTTGATCTTGGCAAAAACTTCCCAAAGCAGCCTGGTGTATGACACAAATATAAATAACAACCAGCAAAACAGTCACCTGGTGCTAAGAAAATTTCATTTAAAAATTGAAAAACACTCAATGGAATCAGATAACGCAGCTGTATAAGGATGGTGTCACATCCCAAAACAGAGGATATCAAATAAAAAAAAAATTATTAGACAGCGCTGAAAAATGATTCCAGAGTAGTGAATCTCCCTCTATAATATATCTGAGTGATAAGTTAAATAACTATCCAGGGCAATATGGAATACAGTACAGCATTTTAATACACGATAAAAAATCGCATTCTTCAATATCAAAAAGGTATATAAAACTTCAGAAATGAACAGTAGAGAGATGTATACATTAATTGGAAACCATTATTCGTTACACCAAGTGCAACGCCAATAGAACTAATATAGGTTGTAAGGACCATCAATCATATTAACAATTGACCACTAGTGAAAACCGTGATGGTCAGTAATAGATGTAAAATAAATCTCTTTGAATTTATAGGCATAGACAGATCTTAGCTAGTTCCCATTTCCAGAGAAAAGCGTTTAGAATATCATAATTCTACTGTAGACATTTGAGATTAGTATATTAACTCCTCCACAAGACATATAACGTTCCAGATAAAATACATTTGATAGCCGTAGATAAAGCAAATGTAATGAACGGAGCTTAGGGGATATTGCTAGAGGTTCAGTCAAGTGTGTAATGTAGCAGGAGAAACCCCCCGCAGTTACTCCGATATCTCTCCTCCAGATAACTGACACTTTGTGTCTAATGAGGTATACACGTAGCCATCCAAACAAATAAAACTACTGAAGCCACGGAGATTTGCCAGTAATTGAGATGGATCGGGAGAAATTAGCAAAATATGCACTCACAGTCTCTCTGATGTCGCTCCACACAGACCACAAACTCACGCTGGCTCTCCGATTCCATGAAAAAGAAACCAGAGGTTTGTGTCCTTCAGTCTCCTCCACCTCAGCTGTAAGTTCCAAATGGTGAAAATTTTTGTCAATTTTTTTTCTCTCCCTTACCATTGGAAAAATGTATTTGGGACAGTCTTTTCCCAGGGTCGATTTCTTGTTGTCTGTCTCTCTAGAACCATTTTGCACCCAGAGCGACGCTGCTCCCTGGGAGTGAAGTGAAATTTTTCCTTAAATTCACACGTTCAACCTGTTCAAATCTATGAACTAGGTATTCACTGCTCTTCAGGCTGGGCTGGCATAATGGCCTCCATTGTTCACAGGTTTGATCCTAGAGCTGAGTTTTCTGCCGTTTGACACTTTGAGAGGCTTACACTTAAGCTTCTTTGGCTGCTGCATCTGTTCCCTCAGGTTTTCTGCACTCCTTAAAATGGCCAATTGTTCCTTGGTGTTATGTCTTTGGGCAGCGGATGCAGGTTCTAAACCGGTTTTGCACTTTTTACTTCCGTCCCATAGGTCTTTGTCAGTCTTGTGAATGTCATAACAGGTCTCTTGCACTCTTAGGACATATGTGTATGTATATATATATGTTGTGCTGTTTGGGACGATTTAATGTTTAGCTGCAGTCGCCCTTTGCTTTTTGACAGTGATTCTGGGAAGATATGGTGGGATTCTTTGTCTTCCCCAGCCTACCTTGATCCCAGTGAAACAGCTGAGGTTACTCTGACTTTTGACACTGTGTCCTATGGGTGTTCCTCTTGAAGTACTCCATCCTTTTCTGTTTGAACAGTGCCAAGTCTGTGGTGGTCAGATGGAAAGTGTCTCTTCTCTGGTGCATAACGTTCACGGCCATGCAGGAGTTGCATATTTCAGGTCCTGGGTGGTACGCCAGGTTCAGGTGACATTGGCCACATTCTTCCCAGGGCTGAAGTTCTGAGAGATGCATGGGAAGCAGTTTTGCTACCCTTGGCTTTGTGTCTGCTCTTCTGGGTCCTCAATGCTGCTTATGGTCCATGGACTCCTGGACGGTGCATAAGGATTCTGTGGTGATCCTTTGGCTTTTTGCCTGAGTTCATGTTCCTGGTGATTGTCATACTTTTCGTGTTACCAGTGGTGCAGGCGGCAGGCTTCTGGCAGCTCTGTTTTGACCGCCCCGGCATGGTTCTCTAATATCTTGTAGTTAGCCATCAGTCCGCCTTGCGGTGACTTCCTTGTCTTTGGTACCGCTTGTTTGTCATCTGCTTTGTGGACTGGACTCCTGATACCGTGATCCTACAGGCCAGGGGTTTTCTTCATTTCAATTAAAGTCTAGCAAACTTGGTTGTCTTTGTCTGAAAAGATGCGTACGGTACGCATCGACGTACAAGGGCATGCTACGGCGTGAAATGGCGTACGCATCAACTACACGTGGCAGCAACAGTAATTGGTCTTTTACCATACATTCGCACAAACATGCATACTTATAAAATAGTACACATTAATGGTAGTTGCAACACATAGTCAGTTATGTCGAAATATAGTAGTATTTATATATTATATCATAGTTACATATATATTAGTGAAATACACAGAACGGGTTAAAGGAATAACATCATGAGTGGTATCATAATGAACCTTGTTACATATCCTACTGTTTGGTTCACTCTGCGAGGGAATCGCAGAGTGCATACACAAGTTATGAATGATAGGGAATTATGAACTACTTAAGACTAAGGAATCTTGGCGGGAAGAGCAGAGCATACCCCCTGCAGAGATGACCCCCTCCTTTGGAATCCTTAGGATGAACCAGCCAATGATTGACAACCCCTTGGACATTCCTGAGACCTGGACCAATAGATGCAAGCTATACCATCTTCATTGTATTACTGTATTTGATTGTGTATATAAGCAGCAGCTTGTGATCCAGCATGCAGACATCTTGTCCCCAGACTTCAGGATTGAATGACTGCACTGGATCCAGAGCGCCTGCGATAAGTAACGGCTGTATTTACTATTACTTCGCTTGAGCATATTTATTCTACTATTTGCGAATGAATCTTTGTGCTTTGGAAACACAACTCGAGGTTCGACAATCGTTATTGGTTAGCGACAATACGCACATAACACTTGGAGCTGTTTTTTTTTTTTTGTTCTACCCTTTTCTTTCGGTATAGTGTGCACAAGCATTGGTTGCCGGCACATGCACACTCTCTTTTGATTGGATACCTTCCTGGTTGTTTGGTTTCTCTTGTGTGGCTAGACTGGTGCCAGTTGGGATCTTTTTTTTCATTTACCTAGGGCAGTTGGCGCTTCCTAGGTAACGCATGTTGTTAATTCGGCCAACTCTCTTGTTCTGGGTTGTTGTGTGGTTGTCTTTCCACTCCTTTTCCATGGTTTCTGGCAGGTTGCCAGATTTTGTATCCCGGGGTGTAGGCTTTGGCTGTGTGATCTTATTCCCAGTGGTTTCGGAGAAATTCCACCCTTAGGGGCAGCTTTGGTATGTCCCTAACTTATCACAGTGTTCCCCAATGGCTCAGTCCATTGGGGGGACACTTCGCTCTCTTCCTTTGCTGTGACTTTAGGTTCTTTATGTTGTCGGTTTGTGTAAATGGATAAAGCTAGTGCTTTAAACATTTAAATACAATTACCCCTCAGTGGCCGCCGTTCCTCACGTTATGTTTATTTGATTTTAATTCATATATGAGAGATCAGGCTCCTTTTGTATTTCTTTCCGTGAAAAGCAGTCTTAATTGGTTTGTCTAATAAATCCAACTTTTTCCAAGCCTGATTTTTAATATATCTTCTTGTAGCACCTTTTGGACTGATATGGCTTATACAGTTTTAGAACATCTTTTGAATGACGTATGAATTTGCTCTTCATTTAAAGAGGAAACAACAGGAAAGACACAATCAACACGTTTGACATTAAAATATTAATATTCAAGATGTCTCCTCTATGTTTTATACTTTTATATCATGGGGAATGGGGGTGAGGGGAGGGGGAAGGAGGGATGGGAGATAGAAAGGCACAAGTACTGTTAACAATATTGTTGATAAGTAAATAAGCAAACTTGGAACATTGCTAGGAAAAGCTAAGCCACACGGCTACATTGGCTACCAAAAAGAAAACTAGCATACAAACATTACTCACCAGGCAGCGCGCCATATCCAGCCCGGGGGATCCGGAGGATGAATTTGCTTTTTGATGATTGATTCATACCCAGCTCTGCATCAACTAATTTTTCCTATTTGAACTGAACTATAATAACTGGATTAAGCATTATTGCTGATAGTTAATAATTTGTGGAGAATCGTGATTTTTTTGTTTTTCATTTATTTCTGTTAGTATGTATTTAATAAACCATTAATCTTAATGTGCCGGTTATTACCAGTACTTACTCTTGGTATCTCAGCTCTAACTTTTATTTTTATATCAGAATATCTTGGCCCTAAAGAGTTTGTTACTTATATGGTATATTTGAATAATACTCACATGAATAAATGCCAATATATTCGCTATAGAGCTTAACAACACCAATAAGATTTTCGGTTGTGTATTTGAATTCCTATGTGCTTATGACTGCAGTGTTTGATTGGCAGGTGATTCAAGCTTCCAATTGCCACTAATATAAAGCCAGACCCCTGCCATGCAAAAATGAAAATGTTCAGCATTTATATAGTGGGTACAGCGGTTTAAACATTCATTTATGAACATAAATTGACCTATATCCATGATCATAATAAAATATGATTGTAATCTCTACTTATGTATAAGGGTTAGGTGGGGAAGAACCATGTTACCTGACCATGATCATTCAAAAGCAGAATATATCCTAACACAAAAAGTGCTACTGTACAACTGTCATGTGTAGAAACTAAGAAAGTTATATATCGAATAAGATGCAAGCTTTAACAGTCCTCTATTTAAATGCATTACATAAGCAGTATTATTAATTTATGCAATGAAATGCATACCTAGCCTAGACCATGACTTGACCATGACCATGACTATGTGTATTATATTATGGAACATGTTCACAGTGAGTCACGTGACACAAGTGGGCGGAGTGAACACCTTCTTTCTCTATCCTCCTTTGCTGGATACCGGGGATATTTCGGTATAGAGCAGTAGGGACTCTAAGCACAAGCCCTAGCTCCCCTTTATACCCCACTTCCTGTTAGCCTCACTTTAAGGTTAGTGCCCATCGAATTGGTCTAGTTTTTATTACTTTGATTTACTTTGTTTAAAAAACTTTTGTAGTGACCTCCTGTTTTGACAGCCGCATTGGCGGTTCTTGCAATCACGTCCGTCACAGTATGCAGCATCCCTAATAGCGACTGCACAAGAGCAGCTGCTGCTTTCACTGTGCTACCGGAGGATGACAGAAGGTAAGTGAACACTCTCTTGGCACAGTGTCTTTTTCTAGAGGCAGCCATTAGTATGCTTAGGGGGTTGGGTCAGGCAGGGGTTGTCTACTAGAGTAAGCCCTTTCTAGGCACTGGAGGGGGGATTTCCTGACAATCCTGGGGGCAGGTGTTTCTTCCTTCTCTGCATTTCTTCCTCCCTGGTGGTCTCTCACTTCTGTGCAGATACCAGAATAGCCGGCCATTTTGGAGCCCCAGCTCGCCCCCTTCTCCTGTCAGGTACCGGGTTGTGGGTTTGTCTCTTTGGCTGTGACGTAGGCTCACTTTCTGTGCTTAATTGTGTGCTGCTTCTTTATTTTTTTTCACTGTGTTTTGTCACTTTTTTGATCCCATCTGTGTGTGACCTGGCAGATAGGGGGGGCACTGAGAGTTTAGGCTAGGGAATCTCTTAAGTTGCCGGCTGGATGGTCAGGCGCAGCATGAGTCTTGGGATCGCATGCCGTGTGCTCCAGGCGGTTTCGCTTCAGATCTAACGGAGCCCGCATAGGCTTGCTCACTGACCAGCACCGTGGCTAAGCTCTTGCCCAATTGGTGCAGTCTCGGTCTGTTGCCAGCCCTTCTCTTAATCCACATGCCTCTGTAGCGAGTGGGGTGGATTCTGTTCAGGGTCCAGCTGGACCTGTGGTGGAGGATTCTGTAGAACCAGCCTGGGTATCGGGTCATACGACCTCTATACAAGATTTGGTTTCTGTGTCTCTCTCCTTGGAGAGGATATTGCATTCTACCCCGCCATCCTCCTTGCGTAAACGTAGGCGGGTGGCAAATCTTACTGCTTTTCCCTTGAGGAGGGCGATTTGTGAAGTGGAGACTTCTGCTGTAGTGAAAGTAGTTCATTTGGACCTTCAAGGTGTGGAGGGGTTGATTTGAGCTGTGCCTCAGGTATTAGAAACTCCAAAGGCATTAGTCCCTCTCTTTGCAATGTGGACAAAGACTTCCTTGTCTTTTCACTCTTCTTCCCAAGTGGAAGATTTGTTGGGGGCGGAGACTTTGTGTTCACCAGATCGTAAGTTCCAGGTGTTCTGTCGGGTAGTCTTGCTATCCTTTTCCCCCGGAGGCTCTTGCAAAATGGGAGGCGTCTCCACGTGTGAATGCTCCAGGGGCGAGATTAGCCAAGGTTACTATCATCCGTCTCCCCAAAGCAGCCACTCTTAAGGACAGTGCAGACCGTAAGGTTGAGGGCACCCTTAAGTTTGTTGTTGTGGCCCACCTTGGCGTCTGTCAACAAAGCTGTTAAATCGCTGGTCAGAACAGCAGCTCTCTGAGGGTTTGTTGGATGTGAGACAGTCTTTTGAACTGCTTCATTTGGTGGAACAGAGAGATGGCCCTGGACGCGGGACACATTGAAGCGTGCATATCTGCCTCTGTGGTTTCGGCTCGTTGGACTCTCTGGCTTAAGTCCTGGGAGGCTGATTTTAGAGTCCATAAAGGCTCTTGAGAGACTTACCTTTCCTAGGGGTGTTTTGTTTGGCCCTCAGCTTGACACAATTCTCAGTCAGGCCACAGAAGAAAAAAACAAAACCCTTTTCTCACTATCAATGCTCCCAAACCTAAGATGTCCAGGTTCCGTTCCTTTTGATCTTTGGCCTAGTCTAGGGGTCAGTCCTCCTCTCCAAGGGATGGTCTGCAGTGTCCGACGGTCGGCTCAGCGTCCGACGGCTAAGTCGGCAGACAATCAGTCAGCCCGACTGGTATTCTGCCTCTGGGGTCGGCCGTGGTGGGAGCTCGTCTTCTCCTATTCAGGGATCAGTGGTTTCGGTTCACCACGGATGCCTAGGTATGGCGAGTTATGGACCGAGGGTAGGTGATCATTCACCTTGTTCCTCCTTTCAGGCGGTTCTTTTGCACAAGGCTTCCCGCATGACCAAAAAGGTGACGGGCTCTGTGAGAAGCTATCCACTCCCTGATTTCTTCTGGAGTATATGGGCAGCACAGTGGCCTAGTGGTTAGCACTTCTGCCTCACAGCGCTGGAGTCATGAGTTCAATTCCCAACCATGGCCTTATCTGTGTGGAGTTTGTATGTTCTCCCTGTGTTTGCGTGGGTTTCCTCCGGGTGCTCCGGTTTCCTCCCACACTCCAAAAACATACTGGTAGGTTATTTGGCTGCGATCAAAATTGACCCTAGTCTGTCTGTGTGCATGTGTGTATGTTGGGGAATTTAGACTGTAAGCTCTGGGGCAGGGACTGATTTGAATTAGTTCTCTGTACAGCGCTGCGGAAATAGTGGCGCTATATAAATAACATGATGTTGATGTAGCAGTTATTCCGGTTCAGCTATAACAAAGGGTATTATTCCATCCTTTCTTTTGATACAAAACCTGATGGCTCCTTCAAAGACTTGAGGTTCAGAACGGGTCTGAACACCCAAGTCCGGGTGCCCAGGTTCAAGACTGAGTTCTTATGGTTGATGATTCAGGTTTGCGGGTCCCTTCCACTTTCAGGCACTTTCTTTTGGTCTGGCTACGGCAACGCGAGTCTTCACCAAGATCATGACCGATGCCCTTGCTGTTGCCGGCCAAGGGCATTATGATTATCCCTTACCTGTACATTCCTATCTTGAAGGTGGAGTTCCCAGCGGTACTCTAGTCTCGTATCCGGGTGGTGACCCAGACTCTGGAGTCCCACAGTTGGATTCCCAACTTCAAGGAGTCCGAGTTAAGTTGATCCCAACCCAATAAATTATCTTTTTGGGCCTTTTAGTCAACACACGACAACAAGATTCTAGCTTTACAAAAGATGGTAAGATCTCTGTTGGCTGTCAAAAGGACCTCCTGTGAATTTGTGCATTAGGGTTCTGGGCAAAATTATATCAACTTTCGAGGCGGTACAGTTTAAGTTTCATGCATGGGAGTTCCAGTTCGAACTCCTGTCAAAATGGAACAAGTCCCATCTGAATCTGTTTGGCCAGTTACTCAGTCTGTCTACTTGTGTGCACTAGCCACTCTTGGGAGCTGCAAAAACAAAATCTCTGTAGAGGGTGTCTGTCCTTAATCTAGGATTGGACCCGTATTACAGCCTTTGGGGTTGGAAGCAATCTGTCTAAACGCTCTTTTAGGGTCTTTGAAATCTGATAGAATCCAAACTTCCAATCAATGTATTGGAACTGTGGGCAGTGTTCCGTGCTTTGATCAGAGCGCAACATTTGCTGCAGTGAAGATTCAGTTGGACAATGTGGTGGCATACCTCAATCACCAGGATGGCACAAAGAGTCCCTGGGCTATGCGAGAGACCCACAGAATCATTTTATGGGCCGAAGCACACGTGCAGATGGTCATGACCATCTTAATATCAGGGGTAGATATTTGGGAAGCAGATTTTCTCAGCAGGCAGACTCTGCATCCCAACGACTGGCCCCTCCATCTGCAGATGTTTCACCAGTTGATGGACAGGTGCGGTCAACTTGATGGTGTCTCCTTTGATCCACAAGATCCACCTCTTCTGTTCCCGGGGAAGAGATCTACTGGCTGTCACAGTAGATGCCAAGTCCGTCTCTTGGCGGTACCGCCTGGTTTATCCGTTTCCTCTGATAGTCATGCTTCTGAGGATGGTGAAGGTAAAGAGAGGGTGCTCCAGTCCTTCTGGTGGCGCTGGATTGGCCTCTGAGGGCCTGGTACACCAGCGTTCTCTCCATGGTGGGGGTCGGTCGAGGCATCTGCCACTATGCTCAGACTTGTTAACTAAAGGACATTTCTGTCATCTCTGGAAAAATCATGGCTTCAAACAGCCACACTGTTAAAGCCAGCTAAGGGGGGTTGTTGGCACACGTGGTGCAAAACCTTGCTTCGGACTTGAAACCAGGTTCAGCAAAAATATATCATACTGCCTGGTGTTTAAAATAAGAGATATCCTACCTCTTCTTCTTTTTACTTGTCTAGGTTGCTTATTTTGCTGCAGGAAGCCGGGTTGCGCCTTTTAGTTCTCTTAAGGATCAGGTGTCGGCGCTTTCTGTCTTCTTTCAAAGAAGGCTTGCTTTTTTACCTGATGTGCAAATCTTCATTCAGGTGGTGCTTCATGTACATCCTCCATATGTTTCTCTGGTAGCGTCTTGGTATTTAAATTGGGTGTTGAATGCTTTGCAGCAATAGCCTTTTGAATGGAAGATTGTCTTTCTTTTGTTAATCTCTATAGCAAGAAGTTTCAGAGCTTTCAATCTTGCAAGTCTCCTCTTCTTCTTGATTTTCATGAGGATAGGGCAGTTCTTTGGAGAAGTCTTCATTCCTCCCTAAAGTGGTGCTTAGATTTCACTTAAATCAGGACATCGTCCTCCCGAAGACCAACATTTGGTCAGGGTAGGGATGACAAAGTTTCTATTCTCTCGATGTAGTACATGCTTTGTATAACTGTCTGTAGAGCTCAAGATGTGCACAAGACAGAGGATCTTCTGGTCCTCTATGATGCACACAAGAGGCTAACCAGCCTCTAACAATACAGCCGTAATTCACTAAGCAAGTCATCAGTCAGATGTATGGTGAGGCTGGGCAGCCTGTTCCAGAAAATCTTCAGGCTCCTTCCACAAGATAAGTAAGTGCTTCCTGGGTGGTATAGGATAGTTACTTGACTGAGCAGCTGTGTCGGGCAGCCACATAGTCTTCAGTGCCCATGTTCACTCTGTTTTACAGGTTTAATGTGTGTGCATCTGGGGATGCAAGCTCTGGAGAAATGATGCTTATGCTGTTTCTTCTGAGCGTTCTTATCCGTGACTATGTCTTTGGGATGTCCCCATAATAGGATTTTTATACTTGTGTAAAATCTGTTTCTCTTATTCTAGTGGGGGACACTGGACGCCCACCCTTGATGGTTTGGTTTCTCCTGTTGTACGACATGCCTTTGTTGTGTAAGAGAATGTTGTTTTTTTTTCTTTCTTTCTAGTGTCTCCTCTTTCTGTGGGGCTTCGTTTAACATAAACTGAGGCTATGAAGAAGTGGGGTATAGGTAGGAAGGAGCTAGGGTTAGTGATTAAAGCTTTTTTTTTTTTTTTTGCCCATCGCCTAGTCTCCATAGCCCTATATCTCCTTCCCCAGTGCACATTCCTTGAACATATTCTTGGTGCCTATAGCTTACGAACATGGCATTCTGACACACTGCTCCTTTACTGAGGTCAGAACCATGCTGTAGTGAAACCCTTCGCTCACATCAATTCACCCCTTGTTACCTCCTTCCATGCTTGCCTCCAAGACTTCTGCCATGCTTCCCCAAAACTTTGGAACTCCCTACCCCCCCCTCCTCACTCGACTCTCCCCAACCTTCAGTCCTTCACATACTCACTCAAGACTCGCCTTTTCAAGCTTGTTTATCTTACCACCTCCTGGCCATCTCGTCAATCGCCTCCTTTTCCTTCACATGCAATCTCCATTTTCTCCCAGTTGGTCCTAATGTCTTACCATCCCACCCTCTAGAATGTAAACTCACTGGCTCTCTACTGATTGTCCTACATCTGTGTACTGTCAGAGTGCAGCAAATTACATGATATATGAGCAAGTCTGTGTCCCAATAGTATTACTCACACATCTGTGCTACTTATGTGTATTACCTCATCTGTCTGTTATACCAATTTCACATTGCTGCCCCTGCAATTTCTTTGGTTTTTCAAGCTGGGTTGTTGCTGTGTCAGAGCTTCCCAGCTCAGAGACCCCATTCACACTGCAGCTTAACCCCAGGAATTTCCCATGTAGATGGTGTTCACACTGAACATGGGTCTGCCTGACATCACAAGAGGAGCTCTGCTTGGCCCCTCTTGTGGTGATTTGAAAAGTTTTAAAAAAACAAAAACAATGGTGTGCGGTGAGACCTGGGTTGAAAAAGCCGGGTCGCACCCTTCACACTACAGGCGACCCATTCCTGCCACAAGCATAACTCTGCAAAAGTGCACTGACCCCTTTTCACACTGTGCCTCGACCCAGGTCATGGGAGCTTGCCCCTGCAAAATCCTGTTTTGTTTTTTTTTAGGCAGTGTGAATGGGGTATCACTTGCTTCTGTATCCGGCACTAAGAAATCTGTGGCACTTTTTCTAAATAATAACCTTGACCGGCTCTTGCTAAGTAACTGTTTCATAATGCATTGCTTGCGAGTCAGCTAAAATGTTTGTTTTTTTTTCCTTAAGTTGCAAATGTATGGATTCAGGCATAACCAATCCAGATCACAAAGGCAAAAGAAACACACAAATAATAGCCCTGTTGGAGAAATTGGCAGCTCTAGAATCTCCTTATTACAGTGCTGCTATGATCAGGTTTGCCATGCCCTATCTCTAGTAAGATCCTTTTAGATGCCAATTCTTCCCTAGGAGAGAGACCATTTATAACAGGTTATTAAATTAGGTTATAAAATACTATATATATATATAAATAAATATTGAAAAGTTTCACCACATTCCTACGACATACAAATTACCATATTATTTACTTTTCTTTCACAAGATATCTATGGTTAATGAAAACTAGTGACATTAACACCATAGTTGTAGAGAAAGTAATACAAAAAATAAGAGATGTAAGATTAAAAGAAAAAAATATCTGAACAGGCAAGAAAGTAATGCCAATCACAAGCTGGTGCTCTGAAGGGCCAAGGTGACACCATATATACTAGTCTTTCCCCAAATCACATTAAGTCGTCCCCCCCCCCTCCCTTTCGAAAGACTAGCAAATATTCACACCCTTCTCATACCCTATTCAAGTGGTCAGAGATTTTCCATCTATAACGATTTGTAAATACACACTTAATAAAGATGTGATGAAACAGGCATTCGTTATACAATTTTACATTAGTAAATTTTACATTGCACCAAGTTATAAAATATTCCTGTTAAAACAACACCTACAGTTCAAAAGTCCACTGTCAACCAAATGAAGAACTAAGGCACTACAACTGAATGTTTTTAGGGATATAGGTATCTAATAACTTACTAAATAACCTGGTAACCAAGTAATACAAAGTTTTGAGGTAGAATCCTTCTTTTGGAGACATCTGAAGAGATCTTTATGTGTATTTAATAAATCTCTAGGCATGCATAGCCTAGAGAGCACCTGCCTTCAGTTTTCACTGAATGTAGAAATTGACCACTCCATGATAAACAAGGACAGAACAGTAGTTCAATCCAACACGGACATGTCTACATCCAATAAGGACAGCCTACTTCAAAATGAAAAATTGTCACATCTGTATTTTTTTTTTTTTTGTTCTTCCATGTTTTGTTTTTGAGCAGATAACATAAGAAAATTTTTGCAGCATGATGGTGGGAGACAGTATATATTAACATGACTAGGTCACATCCATAATTCTCATTTATTTACAAATAAAAATATTTAAATTAAGTAGTCAAAACTTAAGCATATTTGTTACAATACATACAAAGTAAAAAAAAAAAAAAAAAAAAAAGACTGTATACAACAACATATGTCAGTTAAATCAGGAGTTATTGGTAGTGTGAAACAGATCAGCTCTTCAGTACCCCTTCTAAAAAATCTCTCTCCAGCATCTCTTCTATTTTCTGCCTTGCTTTGCTGGAGAACATTTTCTGGTTCTCCAACTTAATATCCTTGTTGGGAAAAGAGTTTTGGTAAAGGACTGGACTCCCTGAGTCTCCAACACATCTGCTCGTGACTTTACTATTGAAGACTTGACTGAGTACATTGAAAAAAGGTAGGAGCTGCTCCATGCTTCGTATGGTGGAAACTGTAAGCAGTAAATGTCCTGGGTCCCAGTCTAATGTTCTCCCTGAGCAGTCGTCTTCTGGGTTTTTCTGGTTTAATATAAAAAAAACAAAAAACAACCAACTATTAAAGTAGTGTTTCCCCTGAACGTTTTAACAAACAATGCCATTATGCATGCAAACAAATTGTCATTAGTTTCTGATAATAATTAACATTACTGAACAATTGTTTCATCTAACAGATATTGGGAGGCCTGGTAGCACTTAAACAAACAGAGAAGATTCGTTCATACTGTTAAGAACATTATATATTATGCAACTTTGGAGTTATTTAAACTATTAAATAGTATATAATATAATTTTAGAAGGCTTTATTTGTTTATAAAATGTAAGGGACTGTTATAAAGGCTGTGGATCACCTACAATTATGCTATTTGTAAATTTAACCTTACAGGAAACGCTCATCCAGGAATCCATAAAAATGATCATTCAATCACTAATCATCTCTCTCCAACCAATCCATAAACACTTCTGTAGGATTTAAAGAATCTCATACAACAATCCCCCTGAAGACAACTGAAAAATATGAAACCTATAAAGTTATATCTAGAACAACTCCACACTACAGGCCTGATTCATTAAGGAAAGCAAAGCAAAAGAAGGGGAGGAGGAGGTAAATTTAAAATGTGGGAACAGAGTTATAGTTGGGGGTAGGGAATTTCCTAGATCAACTTTAAATTTCAGTGTAAAATTAAAGCTACTAAGTGTGTGCTACATGAAACAGTTGTCAGTATTTACCTTATATGCAAATTAATAAACTAGTTTGCACCCCTTGCATTGTAACATGGTTTTGTCCATTTTCTTGCTTTAGATATCACGTGGAGTAAAGCTGTAGGGCCTGATTCATTACGGAGAGCAAAGTGTTCCCTCCGATTCTCAATGTATCTTTCTATTTTTTGTCATCTTGTAACCACTTCCAGCTCTCGCTTATAAGACTTCTGTGTTACACTCCTGCTATGAAACACTTTTACTGCACAAATTAAACTCAGTCTCCGAAAGATCTCTCAGAATGCACTTTTATACTAAAGCCTACAGGAATATCTGAGTTAACCATTTCTTTTGGACTTTGACACTTCTTTTTCCAGTTATTACCCTATGCCTCCCTCCTTGCAGAGTGACTAAATCTGGTTAAAGCCCCTACTTACCTTACCACTGCTCAGCTCCCAAGTCCATACTTTTAGGTTATACTTGAGGCATTTTACAAAATTCCCTGGTAGTAAGCACTAGTTCTAACTGATGATAAACATGTTACACAATTACAGCACATAATAATATGCTATGATAGTATAGCTGATAAGAGAGTACAGGGAAGCTGGAATTTCATGAAGTAAGTAAAACCCCTTACAGCCAGGAACTAGGAGTAGTAACCATAGATCAGTGATAGTGCTGAAATGTGGATATAAGTTAAGTATGGGCCAATATCATTTAGCTGCTGTGGGAGGAGGGGAGATCTAACGAAATGTAAAAAATAAAAAGGGTAGTGTTACTATAGTTGTCATGTACAACACAGCAGATTATGTTGGCACTATATAATTAATAAAACAAACATATACTGTGTATGTGAATCCATAACCCCATGTTTAAACTGGCCATTAATTGTACAGAGGATCCATTACTAAAATTTCACACTCATGATACAAACCAATTTCTGAATGAGATAATACATTACTTTCAGCAATATACAATAATTTTACAGATAGTATATTAATTTACACTGAGTGGACTTGGCTATTTTTGATGATGAGCACATCAATTAGGACAATGTATAAAAACAAAGCAAAATGGGAAGACAAAACAAAAGGTAATTTATTCTCCACTATTCAGTCCTTTGTACTGAATCAGAACTGTGCTAGGCTTTATACAATTTGCCTGATATTTCCTTTTGTCCAAAAATATCCAACATTTAATCTAAACAAAAATACCTTGGCTCTTTTTCTTAGGAGTTTTGCTAGTCGAACAATGTATGGTTTAAATTCCCTTTGATGGGTGCCTTGCCTTCGAACTTCTAACCCCGAATCATCTGATGCTTCTGGGATAAATGCCCAGCGATACCTAAAATCATAATATATATGTATTATAAATCAAGAAAATACAATGTAAAGGTCTAGAGAGAAAAGATGTTCCTACTAACAAAAATAAAAGACATTACTCCTGTAGTTTTTATACAATTTCTGAATGTTCTGGACAACAGTATGTACTTAAAATGACTAGAAGTAGAAACTGTAATACCAGCACACTATAACAATATAGCACATTATAAAAAGTTACAACTAGGCGGCAAACAGGTGAAAAGAGCCATCACTGCTGACAATGATAAGCAGGGAACCCTCGAGTTTGTATTACTATTGATAGCCAATCTCTCCCCCGGTATTATTTGTTGTGATATACTAAGGAAAGATGAGAGGATGTAGGTTTAAATGAAGAAAGGTATGCAAGAAGTTTTTGATGATGAATAAAGGTGCCGTATTTTCTATACATGTGAAAATCACCAAATTAAACAGAGTCTTCAAGTGCAATTATTAAAGTCATGTTTAGTTTCAAATCAGAATGTTTTTGTGTATAGCGACATAAATGCTACTAACATAACACATGTGCACCCTGGTGAATTTCCCACACGTTTCCTGATGTGCAAAGCTAGAGATTTGCCCAAATAGACTGACAGCTGTAATTAGAAGTAAAGGTTTTTCTACCACTTAGTAGAGCTGAACTCAGCCACATGCAGATCTTTGTTTATAATACTACTTCGGCCAGTCGTAGTGGATTAGTACATACCGGAGAGGGCGCCGGTATGTACTAATCCCATACGACTGGCCGAAGTAGTATAATTACCAACCTGCTCTAATCAGTCATGTTTCAGGGTGCCTGCTCACTCCCCTGTACTTGGAATACCTTACACCTAGGTTAGTAGGAGCTATGTTTGGTGTTTTTATAGGAGCTTTGACTGGTGTTTTTCCCAATATGGCCATAATTTCCTTTGGTAATGGGCCTGGAGGTGGTCACAGTTTCTGTCGTCTGTTTTTGGCACCTCTTCTTTCCTCCTGGCTGTTGTCAGTCATTTGCACAAGGGAAAGAATCACAAAGGAACCATTCGATTAACATCACCTCCCTACTTGGCAGTTAATCCTTTGATAAGTGTATCTTGTCCTACTTGGCAGTGGTGTTGGACTCCGTCTTTCCAGTTGCTGCACATTAACAGTTCTACCAACTGTTCCATCACTCCTACTCCCATCTTCTGAAGAGCATACTATCTGGATTTTTAATTCCTTCTCTCTCTCTCTGCATGTTGTGGTAATTTATCACAGTAAAGAATTCCTTAAACATTTCACTGCCTTCTCCCTTATTTTACATCCAAACCATTATCATGACTGATTTCAACCTCCCTATTAATTATCCTCATTCTCCTTTTGCCTCCAAACTTTCTCTCCTGGACACTCTCAGTAGACCAACTCTCTTCTACTCATTGTGATGCCCACTGCCTTGATCTTGTTTACTCAAGATTTTGTATTCGATTTCTTTTTCCCTTTCTCACACCATCACCTGCAAGCCATCAACCACCAGTTTAACTTCTTTTTCCCTATAACTCTACCAAGCCTCCTCAATTTTTTTAAAAACTTTCAACAACTTCCCAACAACTTCTCTCCACATTTCTACATTCTCATGACCTGATCTGGCTCTACCACATCTTAATGAAACCCTAGAAACAGCGCTTGATCAGGTGGATCCAGTTACTCTTTCCTGATGTTGTTGAGCACTATCTCAGCCATGGCACACTAAAGAATGTCTCATGTGGAGTAAAAAGTTACTGGAGAACATTGCATACTTTTCAAGGCTTCCTGAAATATACTGTTATCTACTACTCTTATTGAAAAGCTTTGGACACTGCTAAACAAACATATTTCTAATCTCTCATCATTGCTCTGGCTCCTAACCCAAACACCTTTCTAACACATTTGAATCTCTTCACAAACCTTTCACATCAAACCCTCTAATGACCATCACTGACCAAGATCTTTCTTACAACTTCAAGGACACAATCTGCCATGAGCTGGCACCCTCTTCCCCTAGCAACAATCTGCTCAATTCCTTTCCAGTACCTTCTCTTCTTTTGATCTCACAAATGAAGGAGACATATCTACTCTCTTCTTTTCCCATTCTACTGCCTGCCCACTTGACCTTATACTCTCACAAATCTGTCTATCATCCCAGCCTTAACTAACATCTTTACATTATTATTCAAACATACGGTGATTCTGAAAAAAATATTTGTGACCCAAACACAGATTACTGTCCTATCTCAACTCCCATGCCCCTCCAAGTATATAATGTATTGTGACTTTGCTATGTTCTTGGGTGCCTTATGCATTCGCTTTGGTCAGGAGTGTCAAACAAATGATACCATATATGAAACCATGTCATCATTTTCCTTAATGTGAGTCAGAGATGAGGGAAACAATGCTCCCTTATTTATGTCTACAATGTTCAAATTCTCTTGCAATGTTTTGATTTTCATTTTTCCGCTCTACTTCTGGTTAGATGATTGCGAGAGGAAGAGTCAATGCTTGACAGTCCCTGTGATTTAAATGGTACCCACTTCATCCCCACTTTTTTAATTGCCAAGGTGGCTTTATTTAGCTTGTAATTCTTGGGTAATTTTACCCCTTCTGCCTAGAGCATTTTACCCAGCTTGGTGATGTCTACCTTAGTGTGTGGTCTCTATAAAACACACGGTGTGAATTGGTAGTATTAGATGATCTTCGGGCTGGTGATTTTATTTTTCTGGTCACCCATCTGTGGTTAAGTCCATCTATGCCTTTCAACAGATCTCATTTTCTTATTTTTCCCTATTCTTTGAGTAACGGTTGACTTCCCCAGAGAAGCATTTTATTTCTACAGCTTGCAAATGCTTCTATTGGCAATGTCATTGCCCGTCAAGTCCATTAGACTGTTCAGTACCTTAGATTGTACGCTCCTTTGAACAGGGCCACCTCTTCTCCTGTTTCCACCACTTCTAACTCTGCTCTCAAGCTACTCAGCCCTCCTCCTCGAAGACCTTCTGCCCTTCGACCCCTCTCGCTTTTCTCTACACCCCTCAGTGGCTCTTACTTGTCATCCGCGCCCTCCCTCTTGGGCTCAGGCTGCCAGCGTATGCGGATTATCCCTCTCCCCCACCCTCCCTGCCTCTCTCTAGCTGTGCTTTGAGCTTCCTGAGTTACTGTGCTTCTTGTACCATTCTGTCTCACCTTGTACTGTGATATTGTTTGTCCCTGTACGGCGCTACAGACACCTTGTGGCGCCCTATAAATAAAAATTAATAATAATAATACTTTGTTCTCCTGGTATTTGTCGATAGTTCAATATGCAACAATGCTGATTTAGGCTGTCTGTCCACTTTTCATTCCCATCAATTTTGAGTAGCTGTAAGATGTATATTCTGATATAACTAGGACCGACTGTACCTTAGTGATTTTCATGTTTATCTAACCTTTTTGGTTTGGTCTATTTTTCCATTGCTTGCGCCAAGTCTTGTTTTTTTTGTTTTTTTTTAGTCAGGCTGCAGTTTCCTGAGGGCTTGCCGAGCCTTATCTTGGGTAATCATTGAACAAGTATCATACTTGATGAGGTTGAAGATGTGTAAACAATGAACATGTTAAATGCATTTTAAAGTGGATCTTTGTTTCACTGATTGATGCTTTGCACCTTTTTGGAAGGTTTCCCTGTTGAATAAGAAGGTGACTGTGTCCCTACCAGAATGGTTCTGCCCAGGGTGCCCAACTTGTTATGACTTTGGTAGATTGTCTGCGCAATCTATGCTATTAGGTTTTAAAATTCACTGCTTGTCTCTTCTTCATGGCTCTATTTAAGAGTGCTGTTGTTTCTTTTGCTGGGAGTTTCTCTGCAAAGGGAATGTCTCTTTCCTTGTACACATCTGCCTCCAGTAGTTAGAACTCTTAGCACTGTCCACACCTGGGCCTTGCAGCTTATTTCTCACTATCTGACTATCTGCTCTGCGCCACTATAAGAATTATAAACAAGAGAATCCCCTGCGCTGGGCCTGTACTCTCAAGAGGATATGCAAATCACAGCTGTTAGATATAATGGGGTGATTGCTATTCCCCACACAGACAATAAAATAATTTTAAACTATGGCAGGATACATAATTAATCAAACCAGGAGCAGTTAAAAAACAAATATAAAATATTTATTTAGCCAAGTCCTAAATCTTGTCAGGTGGTAAGAATACCCACTGTCTCTGGGTGGTGAATAGGAGGTCCAAAATGATCATCCGCTATGATGGAATCAATTTAGACTTGAAGTTCAGGATACAACTGTGGTGTGCCGTCACCTGTACATGGGACAGAAGCAAAAATGGCCAATTCGCGTTGATGAGAATATTGTCCAGAGAGGGAATGATCGCCAATCCCTTAGACTGCGAAGACCTGCCATGACCTTGGTGAAGACCCACTGACCTGTGGTGACCCCAAAAGGAAGAACCTAGAACTGCTAATGCTCTGTGTGAGCTAGGACTGATGTTCTTCCTAGATGGGAACATGTAAATATGCATCCTTGATGTCCTGAGCCACCAGGAACTCGTCCTGTTCCATGCTGTTTATTACCAACTTCAAGGACTCCATCTTGAATCTGGATATCCGAAGCTGGGTTTTTCAAAATTTGAGATTCAGAATCGGTATGAATGAATAGTCGGTTTTTGAAACAAAAACAGGTTGGAGTAAAATCCCAAACCTCTTTTAAGGCCCAGAACTGGTATATCCACCCCTGTAGAAATCAGGGAATGTATGGCCTCTCGTAGACCAAGACGTTTAGTCCCACTTGTGGGAAGTTCTGTTGTAAAGAACAGTCTGGGCAAAGATCTTAAAATATCTATCATGTATCCCCGATCCCGATTCTTCTCACCCTGGCATCCATGGTAGTCTTGAACCACCAATCTCAGAAGGAGAGTAGGCAGGCTCCCACCACAGTGGATCCTGGGTGAGCAGATTGATTGTCAGCAAACCTGGCCGCTGAAGTCTAGCAACCATTTTCATTGAAAAACACTTTGCAAATACTTATAAATATATTATGTATGAAGACATTACGGACCTATACATATTTCCAAACCAACGTAATATGCTAGACTCAGGTATGGAGTTATACCTTATAATAGAAAAAAAAATAAAGAAAACAAATGTTATTTCTACGGCATACAGAGTAATAAAAAAAAGATAAACACCCAACTTACATCTGAAACTGAGGAAGATTATCAGAGGGCAACGCCAGGGCCAAGTCTAGGAATTTACAAGCTGACAGGTAGAAATTTAGCCAGCGCTGGCTGTTATACGATGTGGAGAAACCATTTCCACCAGTATATGTAGTCTCCAGACCAGCAACAGAAGGTCCGGAAATCCTAAAGGTGTGTGGAATAAAGAATTACATAGGTACAAAGTTACTGTAGTACTCCTCAAGAATACACCATCATTTACAGCTCTTGTACACCTGCTCATGTATACAAAGCATAATAATTACCAACATGTTTGTCTGCTCCCATCAATGCCAATGGAAACATTAGGGTTGTACCCGTATCTACAACTATTACTTTGACACATAATAAAAATAAGAATATACCTGGTGATATCTTCATCCGCTGTAAGTTCCTGCTCCATTAACAAAAATACTTGTACCTGATAAGATAAAGCACATAGAATTACTATTATACTAATTGCGGCTTAAAAACAAGACTTTGAACATTGGGTTTCTCACTAAACTTAAACATATGCAGTCACATGACGTGATTAAAGTTTGAACGGATATTGCAAACAGGACAGAAAACCCCCCAAAAAGGCACTCACCAGTTCAGTGATCATTGTTGGCCATAAAGAGGTGAGGTGCTGAGGAGAAATTCGGAGGAGCAATACTCGAAAAAACAGGAACACCTGGGAATGTAGAGTGGGTACTTGTGGCAACCTCAAGCTCTCCACTAGCCTTTCTAAAACTCAGAGACAAAAGTATATTGTTCAAGCAAATAGTCCCAGTTGTTATTAGTTTTACGTGAAAAATTATTGACCCCCGATATTGTAAACACTTGGGGCTAGATTTACTAAGCTGCGGGTTTGAAAAAGTGGAGATGTTGCCTATAGCAACCAATCAGATTCTAGTTGTCATTTTGTAGAAAGTACTAAATAAATGAAAGCTAGAATCTGATTGGTTACTATAGGCAACATCCCCACTTTTTCAAACCCGCAGCTTAGTAAATCTAGCCCTTGGTATTTAATGTGCCGTTATAATGTATCTTACAGCTTGAAAACTAAGAAATTGGCTTGTAACAAAGACCGTCACTATAATACTCTACATTTAGTCAACATATGAAGCTGAAGTTGAGAACATGAAAATAAGCATCTATCCTGCTTTTCATAATGCACAGTATATTAGATTGTCCTCTCACCTTGTATGTCTGGTAGAAATTTCTGATATTGGTCAATTTCGCTGCTGAAGATAGCAAAAGCCAGTCTCTTTAGCAGCATTGCTCTCTGTTCCAGTTCAGCGTCCCGGTTAGTAAATAGACTGAGGGAACTGCTCTGAGCCACAGCTACACGGGCTGAAAAATAATGCTGGAGTTTAGGAACATACTGTATATCTTTATTTCTCTATATTCCTTTGCAACTTCACATTGTCAGGTCAGAGAACAAGCCTTGTGCTCAAATACAGAAACATTAATGCAATTTCAGATTCAGAAAGAACAGCTTGAAAATGAGAAGAGAAAACAACTTACTCATTAAGTCACGAAATGTGGTTTTGTCATGTGTCATCAGATGGTCCATGATTGCTCTCCAGCTACATGAAGAGATAAGTGAATTTACATTATCATCATCATCACCATTTACTTATATTGCGCCACTGATTCCGCAGCGCTGTACAGAGAACTCATTCACATCAGTCCCTGCCCCATTGGACCTTACAGTCTAAATTCCCTAACATACACACAGACAGACAGAGAGACCAGGGTTAGTTTTGATAGCAGCCAATTAACCTACTATTATGTTTTTGGAGTGTGGGGGGAAACCGGAGCACCCGGAGGAAACCCACGCAAACACGGGGAGAACATATAAACTCCACACAGATAAGGCCATGGTCGGAAATTGAACTCATGACCCCAGCGCTGTGAGGCAGAAGTGCTAACCACTTAGCCCCCGTGCTGCCATACACAGTAAATCGAGAAGAACTTGTGTGTTCTAGACGTGGGACACAATGGAACCTACTTAAAATAGTAGGTAAAATATATTAACTAAGTATCTTGTACATATATGAAGAAATCTAAGCTCAATGGTCTACATTTGTCCATATTCAATACTGAATTTAGTAAAACATAAAAACAGAGAGATCTCCTCACAAGAGTTTATATTTTACTAAATAATGTAAGCATTCTAGATATATCCATTCCCATTATGAAGGGTTTAATATAACAATACATGTATGTTATCAGAAGTATGGAGGGGGAGTCTTACTGACTAACACAGGAGCCATCCATCTGAAAGAAGTTGTGATCCATGAAGAGATCAAAGGCTTCCTTCTTCCACGTGCGCCTGGTGTACTGATAACCACTGAGACTGCTTAACAGCTGCACGCAAGCACGGTAACTGGAAGCATTATGAGCACTGCAGATAAAGCACAGAATGAGGACATAGCATAGGCCATTACAAGATGACAGTAACAAAACAATGACAGCACAACATCATTGTATTAGAAAGGGAGTTTTATGGGATGCATATATAAGGGCCATATGTCTGCTTTACCCAGTAATACACAACCATCAGGGAGAAGTGAAGCGATACAGTTTTGGGGTAAGCCATTGTCAACATCATCTTGGAAAGATTCAGGGAACACGTGACACCTCTTTTTATACAGCTTTTTAAAAGCAATGCAAAACTTCAAAGTATTCAACTAAAAGGCTTCATAAAGTTGGCCCAAGTTAGGTGTGTGACATTATTGTAGCTGATGTTGATTATTGATTAAAAATCATTAATGTTGATTATTGTCAATATTTCTCCCCAACACTTTGAGGAATTAAATTGACATTAAAATCAACAAATTATGAGGTTTATATTGTACATGTTACTGGTCTCAAGTCACTTTATGGGTTATTTTACCAGAAAGAAACAGTCAATACCAGAAATAATAATTTAACAGACCGTATGATATTACCTGTGGTTACGTAAATATGGTACTACATAATGCATTATATTGACAAGTAAAGGGATAACTTTCTCTTTTTCATCGCTGTAAAACACCATATCCAGCAAGTGAGCAAGAACCTGGCAAAACACAAAAATAAACTTGCTTAATCTAATACATGGGTAACACTGAGCAACATAATGTTCTCTCATTCTTACCTCAGCAAGTAACGTGAGAGCATGTACACTATATACTGATGGGGTGATATGTGATATTTCCATCGCTGGAGAAAGCATATCATCTGTGAGAAAGGCAAAAAACATATTAGACAGCTTGTCCAGTTAGATTGTCCCTCCTCTTCACCCTTCCATTGTAGTGCTATGGATGTTTGTGTAATGCACTTGTTTTTCCAACGTGGTCCAACAGTTAATGGGGGGGACCCCATATTTATTGTACAAAGAGAACAGGTTTCTTCGTGAAGGGATTGTCCAGTTGTTGAGAGACAAACTTGTGTACAGGATAATCAAGCTGACATCTATGAAGGGTGTAGAAAAACTATTCTGTTCTTATAAATCCATACAACAAAATGGGCGGACAGTCAGTCAGTAAGGCTCTGCAACCTATAATACTTTCTATAATTTATCACAATTCTTTTAAAAAAACAACCAGGCCATAGGCCACTTAAATGCTGGTAAAAATACATGTTAAACCTTTTTTAATAGAATTTAGGAGCTCACTGCAGGCTTTCCCAATGCATATAGTGTGTATGGTGACAATATAAACCATGGTTCCTAGTGTTATAAAAACACTAGTACAGTACATACAGGGGAGGGCTGGCAAATTTGGGCCAGGAGCAAGACTCAACCCAGCAGCCTATTTTAAAAGGAAAAAAATGCAGGTAGCCCAATGACCCAGCCCAAGGTAGCCCACTATGGGAACAGTCCGGGGGGCAGATCCCACCTGCCCCCCAGCCCAGCCAGCCCTGCAGTACATATAATAAACACTAGCAGTCATAAGCCCTTAGAGCTACACACATTTTGAGAATAATGGTTTTCTACAGTAAGCCTGCAGAACAATTAATAGCAATGATTTGCACATAATATTATTTTGGATGTTAGATATACATGGAAAATAATTATCGGAGTTCCCCTTTAAAACCTAATATTATAAATGGGTAAAAAAATATATGTATGGGTACTAAATTCCGCCTTCAGCTGTGCAAATATGAGAGCCACCACTGCTAATCATGTCAATAGCCTGCCCCTCTCCTAGTCTATAGACTGAGAAGGCTGACAACCAGAAATGGAACAGGCTGCTTGTGAAGAGCTGGGAGGGCAGAAGCACTAAGGGGTGATGGGTGGAAAAGATATTGCAAGTCTCACTCCCCATTTCTCACTTCCACAAAGATGTAGTGTATATAGCGTTTCAGAACCATAGCACAACATGTACCCCAATTATAATAGTTCTGTCACTGGTGATATGTTTCCACCTATTATTTGCAAGGATAACAATACCTTCCACAGCAGATTCTAGAGTGGACCCATCTACAGTTATCTTAGGGGAAGGTTTCACTTCCAGATTTCTTCTTAACCATGTAGTCTGCTCCAATGACGATCCAGCCACTGCACCAATGGCGTCTACGATTTTATAAGTGACATCCTGAAACCAAACATGTTTTAGATACCAAACCAGAATAATAGAGTTATCATTACTATTATCCATATTTGATTGTGATAACACATTTTGCAGCAAAGCACAATAATAGCATACAAATATAAGATAAAATGTAAACACACTGAAGAGAAGGCTTCCTATTCTTCTGGAACACAATAAAATGTGTAGCATGTCCTTGGATGTTAACGTGAAGACAAACAAAATAACACCATAAAACTGCACTGAAGTTAAACATATGATATTTTGCACTCAACTTTTCTATTAAAACTCATCACTAATTCTAATAAGGAGCTTAAATCTAGTTTTTAGTACCATATTGGAGTAGTGAACTGCGACACAATGTTTAACTTTTAATGGAAATAAATACTATTAATTACTGAAGTACCAGATTTCTTCAGTGACCGGTTCATATTGTGTGTCAACGCCTTCTGCTGATTCTCCTTGTTCCAAGTGTGCTACACCACCAGTAGCAGCAGAGAAATGCCAGCGGATAATGGATGTTTTATTATTAGCGACTGATAATGCTGCTGCCTTACAACAGCCACACGCACTTTCCACACCAGCAGCTACAATTGTTATTCCTCCACCTTATGTATCAATGTTCCCCACACCTCACTCAGGCCTTCTTGCATTCTGGAGGGCAAGTGGTGCAGCCACAAGTTCCTAATGCTCTTAAACAATGAATTTAAATAAAGATGAATAAATCATTCTCGCAGTCCTGTCCTATAGAGTGGTAGTTGAGGATCAGTTACAAACTGCAGCTGCAGACTGTTTTCTTACCTGGAGATCTCTCTGGTCCTTCTTGTTATCTAAAGTGGGGTTTTTCATGATGAACTCATTCAAAACCCTGAAATGTCAAAGTGAGCGGGAAAACATATGTTAATGACTAATGCTTAGGGGGGATAAAAGCAACTCATGGGAAACGCCAACATACATCAGGTTGATGATCTACTGGCAATACATTTAAAAAAATCTTTTAAGCTTTTAGGCATTGGTTGGTTTAATATAGAAAACAGCTGACTGCACATTTTTGTGTCTGCTATTACAGGGACACCATCAACAAACCATTACTGGTACTGCGGGATCTAGCTGAGTTTGAGGCCTGGCCCTAGAACAGGTCACATTTTACCACACTGTGTGACAATAGCTTTCCTCTCCCTTAGGCAAGGCTATAACTACATGGAGGAATGACATTCTCAAATTGGATAAAGAGATGAGGCTTTGAAATAAAATAGATTCAGAGTGTATTAAACATCGGTAAGATTGTAAAGTAGAAATATTTTGAGTGCAGACGTTGAGACTGGTTCTTTTATTTATGCAGCATGGGAATGTCATCATATTCAAGGGTACATTCAAGGAGTTTATAAAAAAAACAGCTGCCCAGGAATTATATTCCTGAGGTGTGCTTATTGGGGGTGTTCAAAGCCTTTTATATGTAGTGGGCATTGGCTACTAGAAATAAAGAAAGATTGCACTGCATTCAAGTTAACCCGACAAAAGGAACACATAGAACCTAACAAGAGACTACTCATAGAACAAGTTTTGGTTTAGACCAGTTACATGCTCCAAGTACTTGCTTATGATTTAGGAATAACAATATAACGTTCTGTGTGAGTGTAATATAATCGTAGCCCAAGCCTGGTGTTTGTATAAATCATTGTTGCTCCATCTGTGTGCACCCCTGTATTGCATTGAGCCAATCAGCCTAATTATCACTATAGACATTTCCATGTTTGTTTATTATATATACAAAAAGTAGAAAAGAGTTACCCCAGGATAAGGAATTGCCCCGGAGCTGGGAGATTAAGCTGGTTTGAATCTTTCAGGAGAACAAGAAAAGAACCCCAGCTATCCACAAGATTAGACACAGGAATCCTGTAAGAATAGCACAAAATAAATGGGAGGGGACGAATGAACACAGGCCATATGCAAAAAGAGAAAACTTAACTTGAAGTGACTTTGCAATAAACCATATACAAAAACTTGTAGACAAGAAAAGCAAAAAATAAAAATAAAACTATAAATAAGTTATTTTATTCCTCTGTTCAACTATTTGTTTCAAGACAAATTGTTAACAAAAAATATGTTTTTCCACAGTAAAGTGCAAAAATAAAAACATTATGCTATGTACACTAAGCAACTATAGATAGGTTTAAAATACAAATATTGGATGTAGACTGTAAAGTAAAAAAAATCCAAAAGGGAGCAAACATGCAAGTAATACTTAGTTAGTCTTACCTCTGAACATAGGCATAAAAGAACTGTAACATGCAGACCTCAAGTGAAAGGTGCTTCTAAAAGATTAAAAGCAGAGGAAACGGCTTAGTGGCAAAATAACAGCAAGTTATGCAGTCATTGTGAGCCCCCCTGCGGCAAAACTATTCAAGAGCACCTTCTGCAGTTCCACCATGCAGGAACAACAGCACAGATAGCAGCTGCATACAATCAAATGCAAACAAGAAAGTAAAGATGCATTGTGATCGCTTGCAGGTTATCTTCTTACTCATCAAGACAATCAAAACGGCTTCCATAGCAATGCTTTACTATGTCACTGTATACTGCAACATTTAGTGGTAGACTTTATATCACTGACTGTAAACAGGTCTTTTAGTACAGGGTGATTCAAAAGTCGCAGTATACCCTTTTATTTCAAAAACTCTACAGGAAATTGGGAAACCTGAATACTCCAGTAAGGTATGGGTGACGTGGTCTATCTTTTATGGTATGTACCAAACATGGGCGCCATCTTGAAATCTGCCCAATTCCTGTAGAGTTTTTGAAATAAAAGGGTGTACTGCGACTTTTGAATCACCCTGTAGAGAATTTTTGCACCTACTTTCGAATCCAGCAGGGGGACACTGTTACCTTTGAGTTGAAGTAAGGACACAAGAGCTGCGCACTAAATAGCGATCTTCTGAAGCTCCTCTCCGCACCACACTCATCCTCAGTTTACAACAACAAAGATAGGGCAACACGAGAACAGCAACGAAACACACAGTCCAAACAACACACAGAACTTAACATTCAGCATAATGGTTGGGAGCATTGTGTCCCACAGATGGATTTGGAGAAATGGATTTAACGGCAAGTAAAAAAAAAAATCCTATTTTCTCCTACATCTTATCTGGGAGACACTGCTACTTTGGGGATGTTCCAAAGCCACCCCCAGTGGAGGGTACGCTCAGACATAGCTGAACGCAAAAAAATTGTCTCCCAAAGCTAGCACCTCTGAATGGAAACACATGACAATTGTAAGTGCACATGTCTGAACCTCCAGGATCAGCGCCAAATTCTTCTGAAAATACACTGACAAAGCAGAGGCCAGAAAATGGAGGGAACTAAGCTTAAGCTTCCAGTCGAGGATGGAATATGGGTGTCCTTTGATCAACTTGTCTGATCTGATCCACCCCTTGAAAGACAGGCATGTCTCCTGGTACAGCGAGATTAGCAGAGAATACAAATTAAGCCTGGATCTCGACCACATCCTTAAGATATTCAGCTCAACCATTCAAGAGTGGAACCTGGTCTCCACCTGTCGAAGATGGAATCCAACTTCCTGACCAACTTCATGCATAGCAGCACAGACGTCTGCGGGCCAGAACTCTCCTCACCAACACCTGAAGATTCCGGATCTTGCTTTCCAGAAGGAAGACCCTCTGCTACCAGGTGTAGAAGTTTAGACCCCAAAATACCATCCTCTGACTTGGAACTAGGTTGATTTTTGATAACTAAAAATTCACTCATGTGATTCCAGTACCTGAGCCATTATATGCAGGAAACTGTGCAGCAAGAAGGCTTACTTAGCTTTGAGGACCTGATAATCCAGGCACGTTGGTGATTCAGAGATCTCAAGGGTGGGGTACAGGTTAACGGCTATGGGAAAGCCGACATACTTTTAAACTAAGGGACAATAACTATTGGTAGAAGGGCGATAATAATAAAAAGACTACTTACTATGTAACCGAAAAGGACTTTTTCCGCAAGTTTAAATGAGCGCCCAGTGTAATATCCGAATGGGCTAAAGAGCTTCAAGGACTTCAGGATTAAGATGGCCATAAATTATTTGTTTGGCTTTTGGACTAGGAAGAGGGTGTTGATCACTCAATAAGAAAGAAGAGAGCCTTCCTGAGAGCCAGCTGTTGTGTCTTTTCCTTAGGAATACTGATGGAATAAAAATCTCTATAGTGGAGACCTCTGAAGGTCTAGGATGTAACTCCTCTATATTATGACTGTTACCCATGGGTCTGAAGAGGAGATTTGCTGCACGTCCTGGAACAACAAAAGATGGGCTTCCACTACAGCCTTCGTTGTGTGAGGAGAAGCCCTTCATGCAGTCTGTTTTTCAGAGTGCTTAGCCCCTGAGCGTCTGGCTGTGCAAGACTGCTTTCCCCTCTGCTGTCCCCCACGTGCTGAAAAGGGCAGACCCTTAGAAGAAGAGGATTTTGGCTGAAAGGAGACATGACAAAAATGGAACCTGTCCCATAAACTTGGATGGATTGACCGGGAGAAAGAGCACTTTCCTCCAGCAACCTTTCAAATAATTTTGTCATACCAGTCCAAATAGAACTGAACTGTCGAACAGAAGGGCTTTCAGAGACTTGGACTAAATGTCTGCGTCCTAAGACCAGAGTCAAAGTGCTGTCCTGAAAACCACATCTGAGGCAGAGATCCAAGAGCTGGTTGAGACTGCTTCCAGAACCACATCAGCCAAGTATTCAGAAGTGTCTCCGAGATGTTCCACTAAAAGAATCAATTGGCCACTGCAATCTGTTGAACACACAATTTTTCAATGGCCCTGGAAACCCATGCCAATATTAGAGATGGCCTGTAGTCCCATAGATTGACTCTAAAATGTTTTCACATTCCATCCTTCCCATTCCTGCACCAGGAATGGGAAGAATGGTAGATAAGCCGCACAAGTATCCACCTCCAGCAGCTGGTCCACTTAGTCATATCCTCCGTGGGTAAGGCAAAAGATTCTTACACGGCATAGCCCAAGCTTCTCTGAGGAGCTCAGATGAAAGAGAAAGATGAAGGAAAGTAAAACAACCAACTTTTTTAGTCATTATTTTAAATAAACGAGTCTCAGCAGCCTGAGAATCATTCACCTTTAACATTTACAAAGCCTGATGGGACTGCCATACAAGTTCATCAATGCCCTATCCTCCAAAGGATTCATCCTGTAATCCCACTGGACCTTCAAGGGTCTGAGCTACTCAGAAGCTCTCCCTGTTCCTGCATAGACAATTCCAAGTCTGAATTTTCACTAAAAAAAACCTGAGAAAACAGCTGGATTTTTGTGGTCTCTGAACCTTAGGAGGCTCAAGCAGCTTCTCTAAAGAAGAAGACTAATTCCGAAACAGACATTTCCAGCGTCTTGGCCACACATTGGTTTGACCTGGGTCTTAACCATGGAACCTGCCCTCCAGAGGGAGAATGTTTGCTCCAGACGGGGCTGCAGAAAGAGGCAAAGGAGGAGTTAGACTCAACTCTCTAGAAAGCCAGTTTAGTTTATTCAGCAATTGACTGAGCCAGGGATCTTGGCCGAAGCAGGTCCCGCCATATCAAGTGCTTCCCCCGCCCGATGGGTGAGAGTCCTAGTCCTCCGCTTTGCAAGTTGCACCCTGAGAATCTGGATCCTGTCGTCCATTTGGTAATTTTATTTCGCACCTGGAAGAATTCCCTCATCCAGCTCAGTGTGATTAAACAAACTCTGACAAATCTGACCAAAAATATGTAAATTCCTGTGTATATGAATTTCTCAGAAATGGAATAAGGTCAATAGTGAATAGACAATAGTCTCTCACACACACAGCACAGGAATTTTACAGATACAAAAAAAATCCCATTATCTGAGGAACTTATCCCTCCAGACAACAACAGGATTCCTTGAGAAGAGAAGAGGAGCTTCAATCCAGCAGCAGGAGTCACTCTTTTATAATAAACAGCACCAGACACAGTACAATCATGTGGCACATAGCTGCACAGACCTAAATCTTCCATGGATTGAGCTTCTGGTGGGCTTCCTCCTAAAAGGTGGCCTGCCAAGGAGGAGAAACCAAATATGGTATCATGGTCCTCCCTTCAAGGCCTAGAGCAATGGGAACCATGCGTTCATAGAACGGGTCCCCAATGGCTCTCAAGCACGTAGTGGCGTCAGCCCATTTGAAGGGGTTCCACCTGGCTAAATTTGCCCGATATTATGATAGGGAAAGTTCTTCTCTGCAAGGAAAGATATGATCTGTCCCGCACTCCCTTTGCCTCTGGAGAGCAATTTTCGTGTTGGGGGGACCAAGGGGAGAGGCCAGTGGCCTATTGGCACTACCTCCACCTCAATGTGACGTTAGCTTCAACCTGAGAGAGAAAAGAATGAATGCTGTCAATCCTCATGAATGCTGTCAAAAACCTAAAAACCTAAGAAAAAAAAAAAAAAATGTTAACAGGGCTGCCATCAGCAGCCCTATTAAAAACTGCCCAAACTCCTCTTAGCACTAAAATACAATAAAACAGAGGATCAGTGGGGTTGGGTTGGAAAAGGGGAAGAGCATCAGTAGTTAATTATTCAGTGCCCACCTTCACCTCAACCCCAAATATAGCAGTGTCCCCCAGAAAGAATGCAGAATAAAAATATTTTTGTAATTTACAAGAGACAGATACATTAACTTTTGTTAAAACAGAGAGTAGACCTGTAAACTACAAATTTAATACATTATTATGCATAGAAGCCATCAGGATGTGCTGATCATATGATCATGCAAATGAATTTAGATGTGATCAGTAATAGTTATTTATAAAAAATTAAATAGACATTTCTTTTCTCTAGACCAGCGATGGGCAAGTGGATACCTTTCATAGACATGCAGCCCTCCAACCTTCACAAGCACTACACATTACACTTACTTTTAATAATGAAAAAATAAAAGCAAAATGACCTCAGCACCCCAACATCACGCATCACCCTACTCACAGGCTTATCTAGCAATCTTTAGTAAATATATTTTCGTTTAGTCCAGGGCACGCAGAGGAAAGAGGGAGACCACACGGTGCCGAATACACTGCACTCCCTCCTCCGATGTGCTGTGTGACCTTCCTGTGTTGTGTAGAGGACACATGATGCAGAAGCCAGCGGCTCCTGTTCAGTCTTATCCTCTGCTTTATGATATAAGTATAGAATAAGTCAGATTGGGGGACACAGAGCTGGGGCCGCAGGTGACGGCTCACTGGAGGCCTACGGGTTGCCTGTTGTTCATCACTGTGCAAACATTAACTATGCATATATTTAACTATGTACAACAATAATATGCAATACCAACAAAACAACAAATAAAAACTACAATATTACAAGGCAGATAAATGTAATAACGAATGTACCTTGTCCTTCGCTATGGCAGGTGGTTGTTTTAATACCTCCTTTACTGTCTGAATGACTGTTTCTGTCCTCATCACACTGATGGAGCGGACCAGCTCAACAAGCAGAAGTTGTTCTTCACTTGCTGATGGGATAACCTTAGTTTAATATAAAAATGTTTGAATGTAAACTGTAGATGTACATGTGCCATGGTATTATTTGCAGTATTTTTTTATTATATTACATTTAAAACAAACAGACCTAGAATAAGATTAATATTTTACTACAGAAGGGTGCCAAAAGTGCAACTGCACATCATGCAATCTCTAATCATTCTGTCAAGTTTCACTAGTACCCAGACAGGTCTTCATATTTGCTTGATACCCAGATATGTATATGAGGCAAAAACTTATGCCAGCTTCTGCACATGTGAGCATTCAACATTTGCCAATCCCTGCAGTACAATGAATATATTACCTTTGTGCGTGCAGAGTTTTTGTTCTGTCTTCTTTCATTCCACACAAATGCAATAGCTGCCATAAAATGCACTCCGTGATTCATGGATATGGGGCCCAGCAGCTCCAGAATCTGCTGCCTCAGGTTCTGGTAATCAAAAATAGCATTACATTATGAAATGTGACCCTACTTGCTTTCCTGTCCTGTTTTACATTACTTAATTTGTACCAGCAGTATTAACTATTGTGTGCAGGAATATTTAACAAATACATCTGAGCATTAATATCCAAAATAAAAGCAATGCAAAACTACTTACTGTAAATGTCAAGTAAACCTATTTAAACCCTTCACCTCAGGTTATGGCCTGAATGTAATGACCTCTGCTCTCATCTACAACATTCTCATGGTTTTTCTACACTCACAAAACATACTGGCACTGAATAAGCTATTAAAGCAATATTCTGACATGGTTTCATCTAATTATGCTCATAAAATCAACACACAGCACTCAAATTGGATGAGCTGTCAGTTTGCAAACATGGCAAACTTATTAGCCAATGAACTTGGAGAGCTCTTAAAACATTGTTGCCAGGGATGTATCCAACTTAAACAGTTGCTATTTAAAAACAAACTATAATGAGGTGACCACAACAATCATGGCAGTCTAGGAGAAGATAATGTTTTATGATAACTAGATTGATGACTTTGAAGAATCACACTACTGTAAAATAACACAGCAACTGACATGTAAATGGGAAGATATCCACAGATGGATAAAATTGGAGCACACACCATGAGAAGTGTAGAACGATTTGCTTTTATAAGACCGAAGCTTGAAAATACAACATGGGTAACAATATCATGCCATATAGTGTTGTGTAATAATAAGGAAAAGAGGATTTTTCTACTTACATTAAATCCATTCCATCTGGGGGACATTGCTACCACGGTGTAAAAGCTGGTTTCCGGGGCTGGGCACTTATGAGTTAATCTCAAGACTACAGGTCCTCCACTCTATATCCCCTGACCACCGAATCTCCCTCCAGTATTTAACTGTCAAAGCCTCAACAGATGGGAGGAAACAGGAATATCAGGAACATAACAATCCCCACTTCAATAAACATTCAGGAACTGAGCCAGTGAGCGTAAAGGGTTTTAAACACAGTGGCCCCAAGATGGAATAAGAAAAATGGATTAAATACAAATACAAAAATCCTCTTTTCTCCATCGTTCACTCTGGGGGACACTGTTAACATGAGAACTTTCTAAAGCTGTCCCTAGAGGCAGGTATGCTCAGACAAAGCTGTGCGCAATACTTTTCATATGCTTGCTGAGGCACTCTTCTGTGCCACCCACAGGAAGCATTCCTGGATCTGGTAGACATAGTGGATATATTTATGAAACCGGTGTCCAAGAAATAGTATAAACCTGTTGAAAAGAAACACTGATTCACCTGGCAAAAGTCCTAAGTCTACCGGGGACATCTAGCAATCTCCCACATACACACAATTCTTCACAAATAAAGACAGAGGAACAAACCCCAGAGCGAAGCCTTTTTGAAAGGAATTCTGGAGAGTAACCTTAGCAGTGCACCATCTATCGCGATCAGTTCCAAACGCGGGCATTGTTTTCCCCAGCTAGACAGAAAGGTCATGTGGGAGATTATTTTTGACAACCTGATAAGTTGTTCACAGTTTGACAGAAATGTGTGTCAGTGAGGAAGAATTCTGGTGGTCTTTGCCTTTCTGAGGTAGAGCCCACCAAGGAGGATGCAGTAAAAGCAGGGTTATTCTTCTTCTCCATGGGTCCAGTCCAGTGAGAGCCATCTGTCAATTGGACATATTTCCAGCTAGCTCTCCTTTTCCTAGCAGCGTCAGCCATTACAAGAAGGGAGGTAACCTGACCTAAACCACTCTCAGAGATGCTGCTAAATCTCCCTCCATAGCTCAAAGAGTGGGGGATTTAAAATATTTATCCTCTCGCAGCTCCAGAGCGAGGCCGCCATACCGACTCTTCTGCTCCGCCCTCACTCCATATGTCTGCCCGGAGTTTCCGAAGCATTGGTACTTAGTGTTTATTGTTCTGTGATGTTTTACCCTGTATGGTCTACTGTTCGTATTATGTAAGGCGCTGCGAAAACCCTGTGGCGCCCAACAAATAAATGATAATAATAATAATAATCAGTGCCTTTAATCGCTGGTACCAATGGGAACCCTCCTTCGCTGTTTTGCAATCAGTAAGGAGGGATCCATATTATTAGAGACTTCTCCTATCAGATTGAGGATCAGGAGAGAGGTGTGCAGCCTGATGCGGCTCAGCCTCCTCCCAATACACTGGCACTCCACAGTCTAAGCTGCAGTAGCAGCTGCAACCTAACAAATAAAGAAAAAATAGAAAAAAACACTCCAAACTAGAAAAAAATAAATAAATAAAGTCAATGCAGCTGTCGTAGCACTCAACTCCTTGGACACTTATCTAAAACTGGAGGGAGATAGGTGGTCAGGGGATATAGCGGGGAGGAGATTAAGTCTTTAGATTCTTAACTTCTAAGTGCCCAGCTCTTGGAACCAGCTTTATATTCCATGGTAGCAGTATCCTCTAGATTGGATGATAGAAAAACAACATTTCCAAAACTTACATCTTGAATGGAAACACTGTCAATTTTAAATAAGTAATCTCTAGGCATTTATTTAACTACCATTGTTTATTTCTATAGTGTAACCATTTTATGCAGAGTTTTACAGAGATGGTTTAATCATTCACATCAGTCCCTGCCCTACAGTCTAAATTATCTAAACCACAAACAAACTAGGGTTCATTTTGTCAGCAACTAATTAAATAAAACTCTATGTTTTTGGACTGTTGGACCTGCTCTGAGGACAGTGGCAGGTGGGGAGTTTGACTGGGTCGGTACACCTGTCAAACCGTAACGCAGGTGTCCTAAGGCAAGTACAAAGAGGACACAAACCTCCTGTGGAGCAGAAGTGCACCTGAAGAAAACCCATGCAAACATGGGGATAACAAACAACTCCACATAAGCAATGAACATAATATTGTTTTATTATTATAGTTTGTTTATGTAGCAGCACCAATTACTCAGCTCTGTCATTCACATTGATGACAGAGCAGAAATGGAGGATACATAGAAGCCTTATATACACTTGCACGAAATAAAAAAATGATTTTTTTTTTAAAGGTGCATTTGATTAAGGTCAGAATACCTCTTTGCTATCCTTCATCATATGCTTGCCCATGTATCCAAAGTTTTGAAATAGGTGGAAAAAAACAACCTGCAGCGAATCAGATAATCAGAATGCTCACAGCAGCACATAATACTTAAGGAAATGAGTTCGTTGATGATTTGGGAGGCCAAACTTATCTGCATATGTGACTATGTGAGAGTAGTAACATGATGTAAAGTGGAGAATAGAGGAAAGCAGGAAACCACAGATTAAGAGTTAGATAGTGGACAGAACAGGCCCACAAACACCACAAAGTAGTAATATATATGGGGTTCCTATCAAACGGACACAAGATTGTTTCATATAAACAGGTGATTGATACCACAAAGTTCATACATCTAACAACTTATGTTCTTTGGGTAACGGCATTTCTGAGAGAGACAGCGAGTATGTTTACACGCATGATTGGTCCTCGGAGGTCCCTTCTTCTCCCTCCCATTCACCCTTTAATGAAAGGTTTAATAATAATGCAATACACTTCTACATACAGTTGGGAATGGGGAGTAATAGAGAGAGGATGATAATTTTAAGGACAAAGGTGTTGCTTCAAATTGGCTGTTCAACTGCTGTTTGAAGCAGTCATTGTTACACCAAGTAATGAAAACCTTCTGTAGAAATTTGTATCCAAATATTTATATTACATACATATTTATACACACATACATACATATACATATATATATATATATATATATATATATATATATATATATATATATATATATATATATATATATATATGTGAATTCTGGTGTCATTGCTTATAATCTGTGAGTTCCAATGGCCATGACTTCGGTACTGTAAGCATAAACAGACCCGTACTGCAGTTAATGCAGATATTAGAAGTCACCTCAGAGATCAGGATCTATGAAGAAAACCCATTTCTATGGTCACGGATCTCCTCGGTGAGTTATAATATGCTGAGAAAAGTTCCTGGAGATTACATAGCAGAAGTACATTCCATATATCACTTTATTATTGGAAACACACAAAAATATAGAAAATAAAATAATCAGGTACATTAATCTGTTTTGTATTACCTTTGTTGAGCCAAGATTGATTGAAGTAACTGAGGCAGCGGCGGCTGTGCAGTTTTTATCAGAAGTGTCAGCTTGATGAAGGATGCTCCACAGCAGAGTGACTGATGACATTATCAAATGAAGTATAGACAGGATTCCACTGCGTGCTTCTAGTAAATGTTTCTGATCTACATTGACCATAAGCTACCAGATAAGAAAGTGTAAAACATATAACTTGGAAACAGGAAATTGTACAGATTTAAAATCATTCACTTCATTTGTCCTGATTCAAAGTTTGTAATCATTTACTAAAAACAAAACCTTGTGGAAATTAGGACACATTAATGTAAATCACATAAATAAACAAGGTGCTGCTACAAACTGTTTGAAGAAAGAGGATAAGGCATAGGGTGAATATAGGATACAGTAATCTGCTGATGGTAAACGTTCCAAGTTAAATCCACATTTTTTAGAACAATAAAACGCGCAAATCAAATCATATAACGTTGCAATATCTTGAGCACTTTTGGGATCCTCTAGTAAGACCAGCAGTGAAGATATTTTTGAAGGGGAGTCAGCGATTCCACTTACTTTTAGACTTTAGATTTTTCACTCACAATAGCGACAGCACAAGTAATTGATGCAGCTGGGATCTAATCTAACAGAGAGCGGATCGTTATTTTAATCATTGTGGAGGACACGGTGTAATTGTGGCAGCTGTTTAAGGAAATAAGCAGTGCAAGGACCAGTGAGCTGTTACCAAAGGGGGAGCACTTTTCCGCTAGGTAGTTGTTCATCTACAGCTTCGTGACGGATCTCACTATTTAACCGGCGCCTGTACTATGGAGAGTGAGGTGAACTGGCCTCTCACCTCCTCTATTATTACTATTCTATAACGTTTCCTGCTCATCTTACTAGAGGATCTTAAAAGTGCTCAAGGTTTTAAAAATGTATGTGATTGCACATTTTATTGTTCTGAAGAAATTGGATTTTACCTGCACATATACCATCAGCAGGTTAATATATCCTTTGCTATGTTATATGGCAACTATTGTTTGTAAATTAGACACATCACATGATTGTGTGAGACTAATCTGGATATCCCATTTGCCATAGTATTTTATCCACAATTTTACTATTCTTGAGTGAGATAGTCTCAATTTTCGGATCTTTAATTGCTGTCTATTTTTTTTTAATTTCCTTTTACATTAAAGATGAAGTTATTCTTTATTTATAGTTATTGTATTAAATATATTCATGTTTTATCTAGGAGCCTTGTGTGTTTTCTGCCAAATGTATTGTACATTATATATCTTTAGTCTTTTAGCATCTAGAGTGGCGCTTCTTTATCGTTTGTTTCTCTGTTCCAGTTCTCCATGAGAGATGGCACCCTCATATTTTATAGGCTGACATTCTTTATTACTATAAAATATAAATATACATATTGGGAGTACAACTCTAGTCTATTTTATAGCCTAGGAATTTTTCTGTCCATAGGATGAATATACCTGATGGATGGTTAACAAAAAAAAAAAAATATAGTCGGATATAAAATAAGCATATAACAGCACAACGAGCTTATTTACACATATTGTCAACAAGAAATGACATATATTCAGAGAAAAAGTGCAGGAGGACTTTTTCTAGCAATTGAATATAATTGTCAAACACTTGTACATCTAAACGAAACAACCACCAAGTCAACCTGACCTTCAATCACCTTCTCCACTGTGGGGATCCACTGACCTTGCTGCCATTTTTTTTTACTCCACTGCAACAACAGTGCTTGTGCAGAAGGCAGTCAATCACAAGGACATAAGAAAATGACTGCATCAACACCATATCCCTGTTTCTAGGAATGCATATTTACAAGGCTTCTGCAGAGGAGATCTTCAGGGCTCATTTGTTGTTTTCACAGATGGGCAAATATTATTTTACTGAAAATATAGTTGTTTAATTGTAGGTTCATTTAAAACGTTTTTTGGGCTTTTTGCCATCGTGGTATCAGGGGTTGCAAAGACAATCCTCATCATACTTTGTCAATTTACCTGGTGGTACTGAGCTGAGGGATCAAGCAGACAGTAGTGAATGATTGTTGTAATGCCTTCTAGTAGAGTCAGGATCATGTCTGGTGGGATGAAGGATGCCATCCACAGAGGCCTGAAATACACAATAAGGTTAACCTCTTACAGCAACAGCACCGATAGAAAAAAACCTGCAGCTACAACCAACGTGACAAGAATAACCTACCTTTTATCACATAATCCTGTTTCATACTTGTATTGCTGAATTAAGTTATCAAGATTTTTACAAAGCTGTAATGTCACTGAAACAACTACTTTCTGCAGGACTTTCCCCATGTAAGGTAATGTGGATGTGATAAGGCCAATCCATTGAGGGTGCATTTTACAGGTGTAATGCTGGTGTAAAGCCCTGATCACAGCACAGAGAAACATTCCCTGGCATGTGATTGGCTGGGAGTGCATATACTGGAGGGAGGTCATTGGCTGCTGAGGATTGATGTGCTCTAGATCAGTGATGACAAAATCAAAACCCGATTCATTGTCTTCTGGAATGGTCAACACACAATGCTCAAGAACAATAAGACCCTGAAGAACTTTTAATAGCTGGGACTGTAATGTACTGCCATTGTCCAATTCATCTTCTGAAAAGTTAATGAGACTGTCCTCAGACAAGCCTTCTTCAATGGCCATTATATTCTTCTCAGCCATGCGTTCATTGTGCCACTTCTGAGCACTGAAGATTGAAGATAGTAAACAGTGGAGAATCACTTTCTGAACCTTGCACTTGGACAACATATCTGAAATAAAGCTGGCAAAGCCCTTAGCTGAGCTCTCTATGACTTTTGCCAATTCAGTAAACAACAAGGTTAGGATTTCAATGCTCATCATCTGCATGTTGCGGTTGCCTATGAGATCTTGCTGTGACACTTTAACATGAGTGGGGTAGTGGCTTCTCATGAAATACAAACATAGAGAAATAAGTATTTCTATATACATGGAACTCCGAAAATTGTGGTTTGAGTCCAGCGGGATATTGCTATAAAAATCTTTTCCCATCACAGAGATCCGATGCCTTGCCAAAAGATTTTGGAGCAAAGATAGCTGAGGGGTGTATGCATTATTAACACTGGTAGTGGAGATAGCACTGACAAACACTGTTGGACATGTTTTTAATATGGCTTTTATAGAAGATAAAGCATACAATGTCCGCGAGGAGTCGTAGAGCTGGAGGTATAAAAGCACATGCTGGTAAAGAGGATGGATATTAAAATGTGGAGATTTCCGTATACCAGGAGAACCCACATCACTTTCAATTTCTGAGATCTCTCCTTCTCCACAACTGTACCAGTTCTCCAAATCTAATCCGTCGCTGAAGAAAACATTGGTCTGCTTCAATTTCTCATTTTGGGCTTTTTTCTTGTCATCATCTTTCCTTCTGGGCATTTTAACTTTCGGTTTTGTTCCAGTTGGTTTTCCCCCTTCTTTGCTATTTGTGTCCCTTTCTGCTCCCTTCCCTTTGAAATTAAACTGAATGCTACTGTGACTCCTTTTCTTGTGGTGCCCCATCATATCAAAATTGAAATCTGTGGGGTTCTGCTGATGCATGATCGAGGGAGAAGATAAGTTCCTGGAGATAACATTTGCCAAACTTTCAATGCCAACCTCAGCAGACACAGACAGGAAGTTAGGTGGGTCTCTGAGTGAAAGGTTATTTCCATTCCCTTGAGTTCCTTCATTCTCATTACCAGTTGCATCTACTGCTGAACTGCATATACTTATCTTGTTAAATGTGTCTACATGATCAACATATGAGCAATTTAATTCATGATCTTCCCCAACATTTCCAAGAACAGTGCAAATCAAGTCGGAAATAACTTGTTGAACTATCTCATCAACAGTGTCCTCACTCGGATTCAGACCGTTATCTTGAATAGTTAAACTCTCTGCATCCACCTCATCTCCAACTGAAGACTGAGAACATCCAGAGTCTGAGCTCTGCAGAATCTCCATCTGCTGGTCTGGAAGCTCAAAGTCTGATACCCCCATTGGGATGGTCTCACTGCTGGTGCTCAGAAGGGAAAGTCTGTCACTCAATGGATTCACGGTAAGGCTAAAGTTCTCCATTTCATCCATAAGAACTTGTTTAGCTGTTGCTGTCCCAGGACAGATCTGTGTGCTGGAGAATGCTGCATGTATGTAAAGAAGAAGAAAATGTTTTATAAATCACTATATTTCCACAACTTTCAAATCACACCAGCCTGCATACACTAAATTATAGTCACAATAACCACTTCATGATTGATCCAAAATTCGAAAAGAAAAAAAAAACATTTCTAGGATTCGTCCTATGATTAACCAGAAAATATATTGTCTAGTTCTCCTGAGTATAGGTATACCAGATACTTGTACTTTATATAAGGTATAATGCAGGGATGCATAGTAAAAGGTCATTTTGATTTTCCACTTTCTTAAATCTTTCTTTTTCACATTTTATAAACCAATGGTAAGTTGGGGACTACATAACATATTAAAACATGAGGTGTATGTCAAACATAATACATTATAAGCTAATCAGTGAATCAACAATAAGCACCCAAAATATAGCATGTGTAAATAATAACAGAAAGACACATAATGTAACTAGCATTACACATTAGGTACTACATACATACCATCACTACCGTTACATGTCTTAGTAAACATTTTCCTATTTTCTTCCAAGTGTCGGATGGATTTACTCAAGTGTCTCTCAGCCTGTACTCGCTGCACAGATATTCGCTGAGTTTTTGGATGAAGGAGCAGGAGAAGAAGAGGTTCAAGGACTCTTGCTATGTCATGTCTTTGAAGCACTTGATGCAACCAGGCTTGACCGACAGATGAAGTGCAACCATCTAAGCTATTCAGACTGTCCAGCATAATGAACAATGACCTGCAATTGTAGAGAAGTAATTTAAAACGTGCCAGATAGATATCATCACATAGTCGAAGTGATACACCTGCCACCACCACAATTAGCAATTTGTGATTGGTGGGTGACTTATGAAGCTTTTTTGGCAAGAAAAGCTCAGCCTTTTTGCCGATGTGCTTGCAGAACATCGAAGACATCATTATAACAATACTATTCTGCATTAAAAGCTGCTATTTTACTGTTTTCCTTGTGACAATAAACTAGAACACTGGCATAAAAAAACACGCTGGCTGGTCGTTACAAGCCGATTATTAAATATGTTCATTTTTTAATTCAATGGTTAAAGAAAGGATGTGTGTGAGTGATGATCGATATAATGCATTCAAATGCAGAAGCCAGAATGATTGATAATTGCTTTCAGTAAGAAAATATCCATTCAAAAGTATCGGACTGAAGTTAAGTAAAACGTGCATTGCAATTATACGATTAAAGCACAATAATTCTAAAACTGTTCTATAATGTGCATACGCTGCATAATATGTCTGCTGTCATTTCAGAATCTACAATGGATGTAACCAAATCACTATTTTGATTGACACACTCTTTACATATAATGGAATGGTAATATGGAAGTCTTGGGTGTAAAATGATGTGACCGAGCAGCAAAGCATTTGTTTGGCAACAAAAAATTAGGTGTTTGACCCCAGTATTACAGCTAGAAAAGCAGCAAGAAAAATAAGCTTAGTTTAGTGCCTTCCGTTTCAACGTCAAATTTTCCTAATCTGATTAAAGGAGTCACAGAGTAACAAAAATAAATAAAATAAGGAATGCTCCAAAGTTTCACACTAGCTAGAGAGTATAGTGTTTTATTAACAATCCTGTTAGGCAATAAAGTTTCAAGCAAAAGTGATGTGCGAATATGCTGCAATAACTCAAAGTTTAAACTCAAGAAAACTACTATAGAAAATCCAAATAATTATCAATAAATATAACATCAAAATGTGGTTAACTATGGAACTTGCCTGAAGGTTCCCTAAAGGTTTATTTCACCATGATGTAAAAATACAATAACTTCATCTCAATTAATCATGTGGACACCAAAATCATCCCCAGAAAACGTTGGCAAATATGGCAAACCTGTCAAATGTACGACCGTAGGATGAAGATTTGTTGACATGAAGGTCTCTGGTAAGGTGCCACAAGACTGCAAATCTCCCATGGGCTTCCATCCTAATTTTCTGTGACAAATTAACACTTATTAATAATCAAACCGATTAGCAGTCAGTTAGTATGCAACACTACATTATAGGCAGCATGGTGGCTCAGTGGTTAGCACTTCTGCCTTACAGCACTGGGGTCATGAATTCAATTCCCAACCATGGCCTTATCTGTGAGGAGTTTGTATGTTCTCACCGTGTAAAAATCCTATATACACTGAACACATATGAACTTGCATCGATAGTCCCACACAACGTCGGTGTAAAACAGTACTTGTTACATTTACCCCCATGTTGGCCATCACATGGTCATACTCAGATCTTCCAATGTGTAAAAGTCAGGAAGATCTTTTGGGAATTGGTTAGTCGTGTTCAGGTTTTCATTGGGGTCCAAATACTAATTCCCTGAGTTAATTACACGGTACAATAAGTAGGGTTTATCCTGCAGGATAGAGTTTAATAATCCATGTCCCAAATGCCTTTTTTTAAATCTTGTGTTATCACTGCAGTAGATCTATCATTACCTTGTCCTTGTGTGTCAGCTGCTGGCTAATGACATCCTCGCAGATACTAGAGGATGGGACCAGATTGTGTAGCTGATAGAACAGTTCCACACTTCTTTGATGGTGCTGTGGGGTCCGGTCTCCTAGCTGTTCCCACAGTGTCATGGCTACATTCTTCAAACGGTGGGAAGAAACAAAAAACAGCCAAATATGATAAAAATGTCAACCTTCACAAATGAGGTACTTAATTATTATCAACATTTCACATGATGTGTACAGAAGTCCTGCACACGAGTTATGTCACACATATACTGCTTTAGTAGCAAGGTATCGTGCACTAAATGTTATTACCTCCAATGTAAATACATATTTTAACCACGCTGAAACAGAGATGCAACGTAAGATGAATCACTGATTTACCAAAGAGAGGAAAACATTTTACATGCTTGTGTATGGAATAAGCTTTTTTTTTAAATCCATGCATTCTGCATTTCCCTCCTTTATACGTCTTCTCTCTGTGAACTTATATGCTACCACCTCTATAATGACGACAAAACAAGTCTACCTCTCCTCCCCTGACCTCTCTCCTCCTCTATTATTCCATGTGTCCAACTGCTTCTCTGACATCTCCAGCTGGATGTCCCAACGCTACCTAAAGTGCTATATGCCCAAGATGGAGCTCATCTTCCCCCTTCTAGTGTTTCAACTTTCACAGTTGACAATATCACTATCTTCCCTGTTCCCCAAGTATGCTGCCTTGGAATCGTGGTTCATTGTGCCCTCAGCTTCACTTTATGCGCTAGGCCCTTGCACTGTCTTGTCTCTAGGCCCTTGCACTGTCTTGTCTCCTGCCAGAATACACACCTTTCACACGCAAGACGTTAAGAAAATCCTAATCCATTCTCTCACTATCTCCCACCTTGACTACAGCAACCTCCTGCTATCTGGCCTTCCCTTCACTGTCTCTTCTCTACAATCTGTACTAAATGCCGCAGCAAGACTGATCTTCCTCTCTAGACAATCCACATCTGCAGCATCACTTTGCAAATCCCTACAATGGCTTACAATTTGCGCCAGAGTTCAATTTAAGCTTCTCATCCTCACCAACTCCTGCTCTTCATACATCTTTGACCTCATCACGATATATACTCTCTCTCATCCTCTGCGATCTGCCTTTGATCTACAGCATCTACACCATTCCTCCTTTCTGGTAACCACCCTTCACTCCCACCTTCAAGACTTTTCCTGTGCTGCTCCCCACTTATGGAACTCTCTATCCTGCCTGATCATAATCTGTCCCAACCTTCAATTTCTCTCTCAAAACCCACCTTTTCACTATAGCCTATCTTACTCCCATCTGATACTACCTCCTCTACATGTTTTATCACATCCAGTTCCAGGCCCACATTTTGTCCAACTAGGTCCTATTGTCTCAGCACTGTCCTCTCCCTCTAGGCTACAAACTCTCACAAGCAGGACCCTCTCTACCCTCCTGCGGAGTAATATTGTTATGTTTGGTTGATGCGGGTAACAGCCTAAAAGACTGTCTGGCTTGCCCAATCACACTTCAAACTCAATTTTAAGGTAAAAAGGTATTTCTGTGTTTACAATAATAAAACAAAAACACAGACACCTTTATCGCAAATAATAGAATGTTTGTACTCGCCCTAAAATCCCTCTCTTATAGTCCATTGAGGGGACACTGCTAGATGTAGGTTGTCCAGGGAGTCAAGGCACTCAAACGTTTAAAACTGTGTGTAGCTCCATCCCTACTATACTCCTCCCACAGGAAGGAGTACTCAGTTTATGTCTAATAAAGCCCTAAGGAGGGCCGAAAAAAGGGTTAACCAAACAACAAACACAATCAACCCAACAAACATTACAGAGCCAGGGTGGGCACGCAGAATCCCCCAATAGACTATGAGAAAGGGATTTTACGGTGAGCTGCCCCTGAGGAAGAGACTGCTTTAACACTGCTGCACGCAAAACCCTTAAGCTGGCGTCCTCGGATGCAAAGCCCTGCAACCTGTAAAGTTTCACAAAGGTGTGGACAGAGAACCACGTAGCTACCCGGCACAGCTGTTTCTCCATGAGCTGAAGCTCTGTGACACACCGCCCACCCACAGCCCTGGTCGAATAATCTGACAAACCTCCCAGCACCAGTCTAGCTGACCTCATGTAAGCCAAATTGATGGTGAAAGTGATCCATCGAGCTAGACACACCTTGGAGTCTGGACAACCGCGTTTGTGTGCATCATACAGCACAAAGATCTGTGGTTTCGTAAAGTCCCGCAGTGTGGTATACATAGCGCCTGAGGGCCCTGACCTCATCCACAAGTAACAAGGACTGATTGAAAGACGAGAACTCAGAGAAGGCAGGAACTACAATTTTCTGATTCAAATGGAAATGACAAACAACTTTAGAAAAAAAGGCAGGCTTGTCACCAGAATATCTGTGGATTTCACATCTTCCACTGATTAAAGTTTCGAAGTTGAGTCACCCCGGCTCAGGGACCTGGGGTGGAGGAAGGCCGTAGGCTGTCCACTACCCAGGGAGGAAACCCTGAGCTCAGCAAAGTTCCCCCCTAAAATAAAAAATAAATAAAATAAAATAAATAAACCTGTAAAAAATAAAATCCAGGGCAGTTGCCCTGGAAGACATACCTGACTCCTGAGGGCACTAAAACTAAACTGAGTATCCTTTCTGTGGGAGGGTTATAGCAGGGGTGGAGATACACTAACAGATTTAACTGTTTAAGTGGCTGGTCTCCCTGGGACCACCTACTATACTATGAGAAAGGAATATTACGGTGAGTATAAAAATCCTAATATTTGCCCAAAAAGGTGTCTGTGTTTGTTTTATTATTGTTGAAATAATTTTTATTACAGTTATTACTTACAAATGGAATTATCCTTTAAAGATGTTCATCACAAATCCCTCCATTCCTGCAGACTATTACATCAGTAAAGAGATCTTTATGAGGACCTTTTCAAAATCTCTGGGGGTTACTTACTAACACCATTTAAACTGCAAATCTGCACTAAAATCATAGTAGCCAGTAAGGCTAGCTTGCACTAGACAAATAACAGCAAATTATTTATTGGTTGCTCTTTTAGTGCAGATTTGCACCTTTGAGCAATGATTGTAAATAGCATACTCTGGATCTGATGCAATTATATAAGATGTGTCACTTTGTCTAGATGGTAGCAGCATTCATTCATTCAATTGGGAGCAGACTCATTTCATCTACTGCATTGAATGAAAAGTCTTCCACTCTCAATACAAGTCAATTTCAGGAGACTGCTGCCACACATATATGGCTATCATGCCAAAGGGGTCTGCTGGATGGAATGAGAGTGTACACAGAATGATTTTGGATCAATAAAACAAAGATTGATATTATTGTAAAATATGAAGACACTGAACAATATTTAACAGCACAGAAAACACAATCATTCCCTGTAAGGTAAAATTATACTTTGAACACGATGGGCTTAGGCCATTAAGGCACGCATATTGAGCGCATTGTGAGTTTGTTATAAACCGTATGTAAATCGGCTCTCGCCACTTCTGAAGTCAACAAGAAACAGATCTGAAGACATCTGTGGTGTTGACCACGGATGTAGTTTTACTCTGTTGTACTAGAAAAGACATGCAGGATACATGTAATACCTATGTGGAATATAACATCTCAAAAGAATGCACAGATTAAAAAAAAACTATTATGCAATTAATGTTAGCTGTCAATAATATTGCAATTTATGATTATAAATGGATTTTTTTTTACATTTATTTTATATATATTTTTCCCTTGGAAAAACATTAGGCTGTCCTTAATGTCTACTGTACATAACCAGCATTGTTACAGTTGCTCCTGATTGCAGACACGTTATAGCATACACACGCGACTGACATAACTAGGAATCAGGACTTAGACTAGCCCTATAGCAGGTGCAGGAGATATGGCAGAAAAACAAGAAACTCTGAGATGCCAGGAGCTCGATTCGGATGTTGCTGCGTACGCTCGAGCTTAGCACTCCCTCACTCCATTGCAAAAACAAATCTACCTACCTTGAAGAAATCAGTCTTCTCTGCCATGTACCGCAAATTGCCTTCAGTAAGGGGTGGTCGAATCACAACAGACACGCGGCCTTGGTTTGGACTTAAGGGTTGAGAAGCTTCCAAACCATTTGCATTTTCTCCAGCTACCACAGCTACAGACTGTGTCAGGCCAACCAGGTCCATCACTAGAGATATAGCGACACTCTGAATGCAGAAGTCTACTGCTACACTGCACACGTTCATCAGAGTCTGAAGCCATATGGGTGGGTGCACCTTTTCACAGTCTAAGGAAAACAGAAAGAAAATATATACTGCAAATTAAACAAATACTACACACTATGTAACTGGCCCCAGCTTCACAACAGAGTATCCAATGGAAGTGATTATTATAATTTAATTATATTGTGCTAATCATATTACACAGCTCTGTACAAAGGATATGTAATCATTAACATTGGGCCCCATTGGAGCTTAAAATCTAAAATTCCCTATTCCCCCCCACACACAAACTAGGGTCCATTTTGGCAGAAGCCAATTAACCTACCAGTATGTTTTAGACTATGGGAGGAAATCAGTGTCCTGAGAGAAAGCCCACTCAAACACGGGAAGAACATACAAACTCCACACAGTTAGGGCGCTGGTTGGAATCAAACTCATGACCCCAGAGCTGCGAGGCTGCTAATGCTAAACACTGTGCCACCCTTGCTGCCTCTAAAAAAGTATGTACTGTAAGTGTAGTAAGTCACATTGACATCATCTTGCAACACACTCCCTATGCTGCATATCACATGGGTGCTAAGTGATAGATATTTGATTATAAGTTTTTAAATAAACAATCATACTTTAAAAGGATAAACCATATTATCAGCCAATTAAAGTTGTTTGTAGTGTTTTAACATAATTAATATGGTTGATTAGTAAGGACACTGTAATTAATACTTCGCAAAAAAGAGTAACACTTTTTACATTATGTAGTTAAAAAGAATACTTAGAGTCATCCTTAACATGTCATAAAGTAATAAATAAGGAAGCCTTGCTATAATCTGTACTTTCTTTTTTTTTTTTTTTAACAGGCATTTTAATTGGCAGTGTTTTCCTGTCAAAGCCATCTATTAATTTAAGTTCCTCATTTCCATATGAAAGTTACCACTCAACTTCCCTGGGTCAGTCAATTTTAATTGAAACTAGTGTCACTTAGGCTAGGTACACACTGAAGATTTTTCCAACCGACTTGTTATCTCAAACAATTGTCAGACTGATCGGACCTTCAGTCGTAGGTACAATTCATACATACACACTGACACGATTTACCTTCAGATCTGTGCTCTTCATCTGATCCTCTAGTCTTCAGAGAATAACAGCACAATATTCATTCATTCATTATTGTCACACTGATTAAAACTGCCTTGTTATAGCTATCCACATGTCCTAACGAATTTCGTTCGCTTCTGTGACTCTCAAACGAAACATTCTGTCTCAAAACCAACAAATGAATTATTCTTTCAATAGCACTCTCTACATTTATTCACCGGGACATTCATTGCTAGCATCGGCTGAAAAGAGCACGACTCTGTAAAGTCTATGGAGATCGTGACCATGAGTGCATACACACTACATGATCGGTTGGAAAATATTAAACAGTACAACCAACCAAATGAAACGATTATCGTCACTTTGGGACGACTTTAGATCATCGTGTCACTATACACACTCACAAGATATCTGACCAAACAGTCGGATGTCAGCTGATTGGAGGTTTTTCGTGTAAACAACAGGCCAGTGTGTACCTAGCCAAAGCACTTGCAGGTAGTGCTGCAAATGTGGGCGGTGATTGTAATCTTCCCGGAAAATACATAGGCATCATATGAAGAAGCAATTGTTGGCAGCACACAACACAAAAGTGGTGAAAATGACGCAAGCTCATTACACAGACAGCAAACAAAAAGGAAATGTGAATAATATAAAACCTATATCAAAGCTGCTAAACTGTTATGTGACTGGCGAATAAATGTTTACAAGGGGAAAATGTCGTTCATGCCAACAGGTTGCTTACCGACTTCTGCCTTCACTGCGTGAATGTCTGAAGTGTGACTGCCTTCTGCAATGTACACAGGGAAGCTGGAACATTCAAGGAATAGCTGGCAGGCAGCAATAAAGGCAGGATGGTATTCCTTTGGTGCAATTTGCTTGCTTTTTGTTTTTTCTTTAGCATTTTCAGGTGTAGGTGGCTCCCATTTAATATTGTCTGTTTCCCCTCCAGAAGGTTCGCCTGGAAGATTGACTGAAAGAGCTTTAGGTGTTGGACTCTTGGGCATAACGTATAAATTAATGAATCTTGTGAGGAACTGTTGGAAGTACTCCAGGCAGCACTGCATTGATGTTTTTTGTGCTGCCTTTATGCTCCAGGAAGCTGATCCCTGTGAACTCCGGGAGGACGGCTGCACAACTGTCTCTTCAGAACCCACAGTAGATGCGGTTTCAGTTTCTGATGAAGTGCTACCTAAGGGCAGACCAGCTGTACCTTGCCCATCACTCTGTTCCCTGTCAATATCATCAGCTTTGTCTGCCTGGTATTGCACAAACTCTGTAAAGCCACTCTCAGAAGATCGGCTGCTTGGGGGGTTCTCTCCATCTTCAAAAACATCGCCTGGATTTTCAGAGGTGAAAGAGGACAGCTAAGGAATAAATAAATGTCATTCAGTGATGACTACACTTTTGTCATACATTTAATTCATAGGGCTAAAGGATAACTTTGCCTTTATAAAACTATAAGCATCTAAAATGCTTAGATCCTAAGAATGACTTTGGATAAGGGATGCCCTACCTGGCATCTTTAGCTTGGGAGCTACACTGTCTATCAGAGAGCATCTAATAGTTTACTGTCTGATTCTTCAATCTTTTCTCCTACCATTTCAAATACTGAGGAATGCAATGTACGGGCTCCAGCTGGATTTTGCACGGGAAGACAACCCTGTGATTGGGCGCATGATGTGTGGAAAGCCTAGAAAACATTAGCTCATTTTTATCTATTCATGCCCTGCTCTCCCAGTCACAATGTACTTCTGAATACGCGGTGAGGCTTTCTCAATACAGGTTTAAGCTATGAAAGCATCATAAAGCTGAGATGAGGTGGAATCAAGCATTTAAAAATAAATAAATAAAAAAAAAATATAAAGGATTTGCTTCAAAGAAGATATGAACAGTAATAAACAGCAGAGTGTTACTGCACAGTGAAGCTATGATTTTATTTGCCTCCATAACAGTATTATGGAGGCTGTTTCCAAACTAGTACGATGAATTCTAGTTTGTGCTTATTTAGTTATGCATCAATATTATGGAAAAAGTCTGATTTACGTGACTACCACAATGTACTCTAATATAAATCATGTATATCACTTTTGTTTTTTTATGTTTTTTTAAACAGCAAATAAAGTCAGGATTAGAAAACAAATTAGAAGCACAAAACAGATGAACAAAATTATTAATATGAGACATACAGCTACATATCCACAAAATCAATAGAGCAGCAAACTACGTGGATATAAACAGACACGAAGATAAAACACAAAAAAAACAACTAATAATAAACTAAACAGTAAAACCTGTATACACAGTGTAGTTGATAAATTAGTTGAAAGGTCACAAGTCTTACCTTCCGGTCCTCCCTCTCTTTACCGGGGCCATTTTGGCTACCAGGAGGTTGAAATGCACCCCCAGTGCCGGCAGACAAGAGGGGAGGTTGGACCTTGCTGAGGATTTTTGAACAAAGTCTTAGTGAATCAGTCAACTCCTTGAGGTCCAGAGCTTGAAGATGGCTGGTTAGAGCAGAAATCATCCGGAGGAGCAGCTGAGGCAGATGTTCTGTCTGTATTTCAATATACGTCTCCTACACAAAGAAATAGAACACAATTCTGTAGAAACAGTTACAGAAATATTATAAAGTAAAGCATTCTCCTAACTGAGGCAATAGAATAGGGGATAGCAAGATGAACTCTGGCCAACGATCATAACATAGATTTCTTTTCGGTACTTGAATAAGCGTAAACCTGTCCATACACAGGCAGATGTGGATGCTCAGCCTCGAATTGTCACCAATTTGGGCATACACCTGCAGCCAAACAAGATGGAACATGAGCAAAACCTATTTTCCACCAGTCCTGATTGACATTTCATCGCTCCCAAGCAGAAGATGCTTAGGATTGGTGGATGTTCAGGGCCAACAAATGCAGCAATTTGTGTCTAAAATGACCAAACTGGATGCCAGAATTATATGTAGAGCAGATTAAGCAATGTAGCACACATACTACAAAACAGAAGGATTCATTTTTACTAAGAAATACTGGTGGAGCTTTAACAAACATAATGACCATTGCAAGATGATTGTTTGTTGTTGTTGGAGTAAAGTCATATTGCTATTTGTCAAGTCCTAATAGTCCATTAATTCTAAAATATCCAGGTATTCTTTATCACTTATATATTTTAATAAGTTAGACATCAAACGTTGCAAGATGCAGACTAACAGAAATAAAAATTATGGCAACAGGTAGCTCTGCCTTACATTACTTTAACCATGATTGCTACCTACTTACAAAACATGAAACAGATGCATCAATCTACAATGGTAACACAAAATCTAGCCAGCAAACACTACATCACAATAACAGCAGTATAAACCATTATCACTACCAAACAGCTGAGCAAAGGTTTGCTTTGCACACAAACATGACCATACCATAAACTACAATTACCATTTATGTATCTAAAATATGGACACAGCTAACTACTATTCCTTTTGATAGTGTAATGTCCCTTCTTGTCTTTTCTTGAATAAAAGCGAAAATACAATGTGTTGGTGTCAGCATGGGTTTGAAGGAAAAGAAAAATACGGTACCTGACAAATCACTCTCATACTTCTAGTAGGCTTGGGAAAGGAAAGCAAAAGATTTAAAGAATGAAAAGAACAGGTTCAGAAGTTATTTGCAATGCACAATGCACATAATAAATCACAATATTATTTCAAAACACATTATAAAAATGATTTGTAGCAGCAGTTCCTGAAAAAAAAAAAAAAAACATGCAGTAAAGCAGAATGTCATCAACAATGCCATCGGAATCACAAATTAATGTTTCTGTTGACAGCCAAGAAGTTGCTTTGTTAGAAATAAGCTAAAATCTATACTAATAAATAAGGCATACTGGTGATCTGTGTGTTTTAAAATAGGTCCATTATGTATGTTGCCGTCTCTTTTCATGGCCTGAAGACCTACAATCAATTTGCACTGTGCAAATGGCTTAGCAGAGTTTTTTGTCATTAATTTAAGATGGTCCACACAATGATTCATCTTTTTCTGTGGTTTGGATGGTCTGTTATATAAAGGCGCACACTACAGTTTTAAACAAATCCATAAGAATAAAACACAAAGTTTTTATTTTTAGAAGTAGTATCACTGGCTGTTCAGCAAAAGCATGTAGCTGGACATCAAATGAGGGTGCTATAAAATCTGGAAAATGTGTAATTGCATCAGGGCCTGATTAAGGATTCTGGCTGCCCTAGGTTAATACACCCCCAGCACCCCCCCCCCCCCCCCCCATCATTAAAGGAAGATTCAGGAGTATTCTCCAGCAACCAAATTTAGATAGATTCTCTTACCTGCTCTTGCTGTTCTTTCTTGCTTGTTCTTACAGCTTTGTTGTCCTTTAGTTGTCTGCTGGAAAGTTGGGGTTCTGTTTTGAAAACGTGCAAACATTACAAGCCCTCAATGGTTAGACTCTTTAGAGAGCATCCTCATGAACATCACACAATACAGAGATCATGCCGCCCCAGGCAGACATTTTCTCAGTCAGCAGCGACCTTCCTGTTTTCCCTGGAAATTTCATCACCCACTTCCCAAGTTATTTCATAACCTACCCTCCCCCCAGACAATTCATCATTCACCTTAGCTCTCCCCACATACCTTCCACTTGCTCTTCCCCCCAGCCATTAGATCACTGTACCCATTATCACACTGCCCCTCAATACACTGTGCCCTTTATCACACCCTGTCCCTCCTTCAGCACACCTTGTTTTCCCTATTACACTGTCCCCCCTTTAGCACACGCTACCCCCCTATAGCACACAATGTCCCCGCCCCTCCTCAGCACACACAATGCCCCCCCCCTCCTCAGCACACACAATGCCCCCCCCTCCTCAGCACACACAATGCCACCCTTATTACACCATGCCCCTCCTTCAGCACACCCTGTCCCCCTATTACACACTGACCCACTTTAGCACACATTGTCCCCGCCCCTTCAGCACACAATCTCCCTATTACACACTGATCCACTTTAGCACACATTGTCCCCGCCCCTTCAGCACACAATGTCCCTTTTATTACACACTGCCCCCGTTCAGCACACACTGTCTCACCCCCCAACCCACTCAGCGCACAGTCCCCCCCCCACTCAGCGCACACTGTCTCCCCCCCCCCACTCAGCGCACACTGTCTCCCCCCCCCCCACTCAGCGCACACTGTCTCCCCCCCCCACTCAGCGCACACTGTCTCCCCCCTCCACTCAGCGCACACTGTCTCCCCCCCACCCCACACACTGCCCCCCCAACCCACTCAGCACACACTGCCCCCCCCAACCCACACTGTCGTCGTCCCCCAACCCACTCAGCGCACACTGTCTCCCCCCACCCACTCAGCGCACACTGTCTCCCCCCCCCCACTCAGCGCACACTGTCTCCCCCCTCCACTCAGCGCACACTGTCTCCCCCCCACCCCACACACTGCCCCCCCCAACCCACTCAGCACACACTGCCCCCCCCAACCCACTCAGCACACACTGCCCCCCCCAACCCACTCAGCACACACTGCCCCCCCCCAACCCACACTGTCGTCGTCCCCCAACCCACTCAGCACACACTGTCCCCCCCCAACCCACTCAGCACACACTGTCCCCCCCCAACCCACTCAGCACACACTGCCCCCCCCCAACCCACACTGTCGTCGTCCCCCAACCCACTCAGCACACACTGTCCCCCCCCAACCCACTCAGCACACACTGTCTCCCCCCCCCCACTCAGCACACACTGTCTCCCCCCCCCCCACTCAGCACACACTGCCCCCTCCCACCCCCCTTAGCACACACTTCTCCTCATTACACTCTCCAAGTTCCAGAACACTATGTCCCTGCATAAACACAAGTCTTTACTAACCTGTCTTCTGTCTTCTTCTCTTGTCAGCAGGTCCTCTTCTGTCAGTTCCTGTCACTTCAGCCCCTCACTGACACTGTCAGGAAGTGATGATGACATCACACCCGATAGTCAGTGAGGAGGGGGGAGGGAGCAGAGGTGAGGATAGGGGAAGCGGTGGGGCAGCAGCATGGAAGAGGAGGGGGAAAGGGCTGCAACGTGGAGACAGCACAAGATTAAAAAAGCAAAAAAAAAAAAGTTAAAAAAATCTTAAATGCTGCCATCGCTGCGCCCCCCAGGTCCTAGCGCTCCAGGCTGCAGCATACTTAATATGCAATTCACAATTACATATTAAGCATGCTGTCCCTCTCCCGCCAGTACTTCCCATGAATGTACGGCACTGATACGGAACACGGTGTGACAGTAGTCGCAATTAGCTCACCCTCTTTAATAGACTGCAGCTTTTTCTCATCTAGAAGCAGCTCATGTTTTGAAAACACATATATAGTTGATATTGTGTTTTTACTATTTCTCCAATAGTTTCCTTTAAGATGATATTTGTCACTCTAGGGCTTAAATTCATCAAGCTGCGGGTTTGAAATAGTGGAGATGTTGCCTATAGCAACCAGAATCTAGCTGTCATTTTGTAGAATGTACTAAATGAATAACTAGAATTTGATTGGTTGCTATAGGCAACATCTCCACTTTTTCAAACCCGCAGCTTGATGAATTTACCTCTAGGTATCAATTTTAACAGAGGTTATATCAGTATTTCAACCTTTGATGAAAATGCTGAAATGCTTGTAAGTGGGAACTTCTACAATCCACAAAATCTTACCAAAGACACTATGTCCAGCAAGAAATCCACTAGCAAGCAGAAATTGATAAGTGGTAATTCTTTAGGATTACTGCTGTTATTAGATGAAGACTCAAGCCTTGCGTGTAGTGTCCTCCTAGAAAAAATGTGATCACAATAAAAAACAGGGTAACCAATTCCTAGGCATATCTTGACAGTGCAATAACGGTTCCAAAACAAGCAAGCGCTAATGTTTAAAGAACAAGTCAACACACCGCTGGACATTATTTATCAGAAACCGCTTTAATCAGCAACTCTCTGCAATGTAATTATATACAGTTCTGACTGGAAACAGGCTGTATTAAACATATAGCGATGAAAGCATATTGAAACCAGACTAGTGACTGGCATAGATGATAAGGAATATGAAGACATAAAACCATTGTTTGAGGGGTAAACCAGTTATTGCAGAAAGTTAGAGCAGAAGTAACAGAAACAAGAAATGTGTTGGCCAGTGCTGTAAGCTTATCATATTGAGAGCCTTAATTACAGAGAAAACAGTAGGGTCACCAGTGGGACATCCCTGTTAAGGCGATTTAATGCTTCGTTAAATTTATTGACAAATATCCGATTTCAGTACAGAAACATTTGATAATACTTTAATCTGGAGGTGAATTAAACTGATCCATAAACCATGTATATGGCGTATAAAAATAGATGACATTTAAAGTGGAAAAAAAACAAAAAACTAATTGCAAACATCAGTTGTATGCAGTCTGTACCACAGCTGAATCAAAGGACATTTGTCACTGCTGCGTTAGCAAACAATTACTTGCCCAAAGGACCAAAAGTACTTGTGCTGTAATAAATCATTTGTGCAACTTGAGAAGTATTAAATAAAAAGCCAAACAAATTGGCAGGTTTTTAGCAAACAGAAAATCTTTTTCTTACCGGCAGCATTCTTCAAACCAGCGTGCAATGTAATCCCACATGTAGTAAGGCTCAAAGGAGTTAAACAAAAGGTTGGCTGTTTTAATGAGCTCTGCGGTCCTTTTGTTTTCCCGCAATTTACTGTACAGAAACAAACAAGCAAACAAGAGGCATTGATATTATTGTGTGCTACAAATGAAATGCACATTATGGGGCTGATTTAAAGACAGGTGAAGTTTTGACCAAGTGCAGAATTTACAGTCAAGCAAACCATGTTGTGCTGCAATGGTGCAAATGCAGACTTTGTAGCATGCAGGGTAAATACAGCATGCTGCACACACATTTACTGTCCAGGTCTATTGTGATTTTTTTCTCCTGCAGCACAAAATGGTTTTCCCACATAGGAATGTTGCACTTAGTAGCTGGAATTGCTAGTAACTGTAAATAAGCCCTAATGGTTGAAACAAAAGGACACACAAAAAGGACACAAAGAATAAGACATTGCATTAGAAATGATAAAATATACGAGCAGGCAGATAACAATCGTAAGGCCCTTCTTCCCGCAGAAATGTTTCTCTGTATTTCCCTCTAGGTAGCAGGGAAAATTTTTGTGAAATCAGAAGAGGAAGACATCCGATGGAGCCATTCACGGGATAGATGTTTCGATAATTTTAGATACATTGTTGGGCCTAACAATGGAATAGGTCTAAAAGCATATTAAGTGCCCTCCATTATTTCACACTGGTTTGTGGAATGTTAGTAATGTTTTATCAGATGAATAAACTCTGCCCAGTATAACTTACCTACTCAGCTGTGCAGGGTCCTTACTGAAGTGGGTTTGTGTCTGAAGATCCAACTCTGCTTTGCACTGTGTATATAATGTCCTGAACACTTCGATTAACACATCTTCAAGAATTGCAGGACCTGGTACAAACACAATTACACACATGTAGACTAGTAATACACATCATGTACTAAGCTTCAGGAACATTACATGGGAGGACTATGAAGAAAATCAGTGTCACACAGATCTATTTTCTCCCACATTTAATTTGGGACACCGGGGACATTGTGGTACAGCGCAGGTGAGATAGGTGTGTGGCACTTTAAGAAGCTGTTAGCTGCTGCAGTGGGGGACAAACAATTTACCTATCAGTCCCTAGGTACCATGACAAAATATTGCAAGATATGGTCAAGATGGGCGAAATCGAGGTATGCGATTAGTTCTCTGGCGGCAGTCTTTGATCCAATATAAAATTTAATTAAAGCTCTGGCTGCTACGGTGTAGTGCTCCATTTAATACTAGTATAAGCATGTGAGATACTACTAACCAATTCTCCTTACAGATGTACCCTCCTGACAATGTTTAATATTAATATTAATTTGTTCTCTATATAGGAAGTTTGGTGCCACATACAACATATTATACTACATGTTACAATATATCTCTTAGCATACTCATACAAATTGATACCAAATAGAATCAATTGCCTGCCATAGAAATATATCTATGGAAGTTGTTATATTTACAGATGTTGAAATGGTTTCTCTTCTCAATGTGGATTTTAACTTCATGCGGAACTATGTAATTTATCTTTGTATTTTTATTTATTTTGGTTTTTTATATATTAAAATACCCAATAAAAAATAAGCTGTTAGCTAGTCCTAGCTCCTCCCCCTCTAAACCCCCCTTCTTGTTTAGGTTTCAGTTTAATAGGAAGTCTGGGCCTCTATACAGCCCCACTAGTTAAGTTTTTGGTTAGTCTTATTTAATTTGTATTCAATTTATAAGTCAGCTGCTGCATTTGGGGCAAGACATATGGGGCAAGACATATGGGGCAAGACATATGATCTTTTGATGGCTAGTCACTAAAGTGTCTATTGCTTAGAGGATTACGGCTGTCAACCATCAGGCTTATAATGGCGCTGGACAGCCTGATCCTCATAATCTTCGGGTTCACTCCACGAGGTCAGTGAGTCCTTCCAGGGCGGAATGGCAAGGTCCCTTGACTAAGTAGCTGTGTCAGTCGGCCAACTGGTCCTCTGTTCACTGGTTTATTCAGTTTTACAGGTTTAATGTGTTTGCAACAAGGGATGCAAGTTGTGGGAGAAAGGTGCTTCCAATTGGATGTGGGGAAAAAAATAGGATTTTTATACTAACATAAAGTCAGGTTTTCCTAGTCTATTTGGAGACACCGGGTGTCTACTCTTGACGCTCTAGTTTCTCTTTTTTGACATGATGTCTTTTTTGGTTAAGAGAATGTTATTGCTTTCGACTTTCTCTGTTGTTTTACTCTCTATTGTCTACTTTGCTGTGGGGTTTGGTTAAACATAAACTGAAGCATAACTAGGAAGGGGGGTGTAGAGGGGGGAGGAGCTAGGGCTAGCAACTTCTCAAAGTGCCACACGCCTATCTCACCTGCACTTTACCCCAATGTCCCCGGTGTCCCCCAATAGGCTAGGAGAAACATCACCAATTGGATACGAGAAGGGTGCTGTGGTGACATCACCTACACCACCACCACCACACTGTGTATGGCCACAGCCTATTAATAATATGGTAAAGGTAGCTGATCAGGCAAGGGCTGAAGCAATCGGATAGGCAAAGTTAAACAGAAAAAGGAAGAAGACGAAGTCCACCAAGTAATTTCTCCCTTGTTCCAATCAATCTATGTATTATGTAGTTGGAGCCAGGGATGTACCAAGATTAATGGAACAGAAGGGCAACTGATGATATAATAGGACAAAGATTCAGTATGCTGGGACCCTACAGTCAGCTGCAAAAGAGGTGTTTGAAGGGAAATTTTACCCCCAGTTAATGAAGCACCATCTAGGCTACAGACAGTAAAGGGTGGATCAACCTTAATGGAAGCAATTCTCAGAGAGTTGGCAAATTATTATTATTATCGTAGATTTGTAAGGCGCTACAGGGCTTCGCAGTGCCGTACAGTAGGGAAGACAAGGACATACATAAAACAGCACATATATAAAAAAAGAACAGACAAGGCAGACAAAATGAATGGAGACATGAATACAAAGGGTATGGAGGACCCTGCTCATTAGAGAGCTTACGTTCTAAATGGAAGAGGTCACAGCTGAAACGAGTTCTGAGGGTGCATTAGTGTGAATAGTGTTAACGAGAATAAGGTCACATCTAAAAAAGAGATGGGTTTTCAAAGAGCATCTAAACATTTGAAGGCTGTGGGAAAGTCTGATTGAGCGTAGTAGGGAATTCTATAAGTGGGGAGCAGCACGGGAGAAGTCTTGTAGGCGGGAGTGAGAGGTTTTTATCAGAGACAAGACAAGGCGCAGGTCAGAAGTAGATTGAAGAGGGCGCGAGGGAGAGTATTTTGATATGAGATTTGAGATGTATGCAGGGGTGTTGTTGTTGATGGCTTTGTAGGTAAGGGTGAGTAATTTGAATATGATTCTAGAGGACTCAAGGAGTCAGTGTAGGGATTTGCAAATTGGTGTAGCAGATGTGCAGAGGTGAGAGAGGAAGATCAGTCTTGAAGCAGCATTTAGAATGGATTGAAGTGTGGATATATGGGTGTCAAGAATGCCAGATAGCAGGAGGTTGAAATAGTCAAAGTGGGAGATGATGAGAGAACGGATAAGAGTTTTGGTAGCATGTTGAGTAAGAAAAGGGCATATTTTGGCTATGTTTTTAAGGTAGAGTCGACAGAAATGGGAGAGAGTCTGGATGTGAGGAATAAAGAAGAGGGTAGAGTCAAGTGTGACACCAAGGCAGCGGGCTTGGGAGACTGAGGAAATTGTGGTGTTATTGACAGTGAGGGAGATGTGAGGGCAGGTGGTGACTCTGGCAGGAAGGAAGATAATAAGTTCTGATTTGGACATGTTGAGCTTTAGGTAGCGGTGGGACATCCATGTGGAGATGGCAGAAAGACAGTTGGTTGCACGAGATAGTACAGAAGGAGAGAGGTCATAGTAGGTGGTATTTGAGGCGGAATGAGCGAATTAGTGCCCCAAGAGAAGAGGTGTACAATGAAAAAAATAAAAGAGCCAAGAACAAAGCTTTGTGGGGCCCCAACAGATAGTGGGAGTGGAAGGGAGGATGTGCCAGAGGTAGAAACACTAAAGGAGTTGTTAGATAGGTAGGAAGTGAACCAGGAAAGGACTGTGTAACGAAGGCCAATGGAGTGAAGGGTGTGTAGGAGAAGAGGGTAATCAACAGTATCAAAAGCAGCAGAGATGAGTATGGAGAAATTACCATTAGATTTTGCTGTAAGCAGATCATTGGTTAGTTTTGCGAGCAGTTTCAGTGGAATGTTGGGGGCAGAAGCCTGATTGCAGAGAGCTGAGAATGTAATGAGAGGAGAGAAAGTGAGACAGACGTTTGTACACTAATCGCTCAAGTAGTTTGGAGGCAAAGGGGAGGAGAGAAATAGGGCGGTAGTTGGAGAGGGAGGCTGGATCGAGAGATGGTTTCTTTGAATAGGTGAGATGAGCGCATGTTTAAAGGATGATGGAAATGTACCAGTGAAAAGAAACAGGTTGAAGAGGTGAGTTAAAGGGGGCATTCAGTAGAGGAGAGGGAGCGAAGAAGGGTCGAGTGGACAGGTTGTAGGGTGAGATGATAAGATGAGTGCACAGACTTTGTCTTAAGTTACTGGAGAGAATGAATTAAGGGTGGATTGGGGAGTGTAGGTAAAGGTGGCTAGAGTGAGTGGAGTGGATGGAATTTGGCATGAGGAAATATCTTGTCGAATGGTATCAATTTTGTCTTTGAAATAGGTGGCAAAAGCATGGGCAGAGAGGAAGGAAGGAGGAGGAGGTGCAGGTGGGCAGAGAAGCGAGTTGAAGGTGTCAAAGAGGCGACGTGGGTTAGAAGACTGGGTGGATATTAGAGATTTGAAGAATGTTTGCTTGGCGATTGAAAGGGCAGTACTGTAAGATGAAAGGATGAATTTATAGTGGAGAATATTGGGATAGGAACGACATTTTCTCCAGTGGCGCTCTGCAGTGCGGGAGCACTTTTGCAGGTAGTGGGTCTGTTTGTTGTGCCATGGCTGGGGTCTGGAGTGTCGAAGACTATATGCAGTAGCTGGAGCTGCATTGACTAGGACTGAAGTGAGCATTTTGTTATAGAAAGAGGAAGCCTGATTAGGACAGGACAATGCAGTCATTGGAGAAAATAGTTATTTTTAGTGAAAATGAGAACTGGATTGGTATAAGAGTACTTCGGTTTCATTGTGTACGTGTGTATTTGGGTGAAGGGGGAAGGGCATGAGGTGAGGTAAGGTGAGGCTGAAGGAAAGAAGGTTGTGGTCGGAGAGTAGGAAGAATAAATTTGAGAAATTAGAGATGGAGCAGTAGCAAGAGAAAACAAGGTCAAGGGAGTGCCCATCACAGTGGGTGGGAGATGAGGTCTATTGGGAGAGATCAAAGGAGGAAGTATGTGAAAGAAGTTTAATGGCAGAAGACAGTGGGATTATCAATGGGAATGTTGAAATCACCTAGTATGAGTGTAGGCAGGCCAGAGGATAGGAAATATGTGAGCCAGACCGCAAAGTTGTCAAGGAATTGGAAAACTGGACCTGGGGGGCGATAAACGAGAGGAAAACGAAGGTGGAGAGGATAAAATAGACAGATAGTGTGGACTTCAAAGGAAGAGAATGAGAGGGAGGGTTCAGAGGGCATGACTTGGAAGGTGCAGCTTGGAGAGAATAGAATGCCTACTCCACCATCTTGTCTGTTTCTGGGTCTGGGAGTATGGCTGAGGGAGAGCCCACCATAGGAGAGAGCTGCAGGGGATGTAGTGTCAGAGGAGGTGAGCCAGGTTTCTGTAATCGCAAGGAGGTTGAGGGATATATAAATTAATAGATCATGGATGGATGCAAGTTTGTTACAAACAGATCTGGCTTTCCATAGTGCACAGAAGAAGGGGAGAGAGGGTAGTGAATATAAGTGGATAAGGTTGGCGGGATTGGAAGTAGGGGATGGATGGAAAGGTTTGGAGTGCAGTGAGGAGCGTGTGCAGATAATGGGGATTATGCGGGGCCCAGGGTAAGATGAGATATCACCGGCAGCCAAGAGAAGGAGCAGGGTAAGATAGAAAACTTGTGAGGATGATTTGTGGGTGTGAGGCTTATTTATATTTATGTAGGCTGGTGAGTGTGGTGGGTGCAGGACACAAAACAGCTCATGTGTACAGACTAGCGAGGAGGGAAGTAGTGAAGGTGAAATCATAATAGGGGAGGGAGGAAAAGGATGCAGGAGAAAGAAAAGGAGTTTGGAGAGAAGTATGGTGACAGTAAATAGGAGAGACTGTAAATTGAGACGATGCATGATGATGACAAAATTGACATCCAGAAAGTTCCCAGCAGCACCACTGGCGAGGAAGGCAGAGATGGAACCAGTAAGTGTTCTCCTAGAAATCGAAGCTGGAACCAGGAGGGCATTTTTGGAAGATATGAACAGCAGACCTCTTGCTCGTTCTCTAGGCTTGTGAATTTCACGGGCTATTAGGACAGCAACAGAGAAGGTGGTCCTTGTTGCCACAGTATAAAGAGAGACCCAAGGTCTCCTTGTTCTTTCCTCCGGAGTGAGACGATAAGCCCCAGCTGCATAAGATGAAAGGAGGCACAAAAAAAAACAGAACCTTGGCCCATTAGACTGGATTGAGTTGACCGGGAGGAGAGAGCGCTTTACTCCAGTACCCTGAGAGATCCAAAAAGAACTGCACCTTCGCAAAGAAGAGCTTACTAAGATTTCTTGAACTCAGTGTATGCGTTCCAAAGCTACACCCAAAGTGCTTGTCTGGTGACTACAGCCAAGGAAGAGATCCTAGAGCTGGTAGAGGTTGCATCCAGAGCAGCATCAGCAAGGTATTCAGATGCTTCTCTATGCTCTGACAAGAGCAGCAATTCTGACTTTGGCTGGATTAAGAGATTACTCATCTGGGTTAGCTAATGCCTCTACCAGAAGCTCAGGTAAGTGAGAAGACAAAAAAAAGTGATAACACTTTTCTTCTTCTTTCTTTTAAATAAAGTCACCTCAGCAGCCTGAGAATCATCCAAACCCAGCATGTCTAAAGCATAACGGACTGACATAACCAGTTCGTCAATGCCCTGACGTTCAAAGGATTCGCCCTTGACTGAGAGTCTTCTGGGTCTGAATCAGCCAAAAGCTCCCCCTCTCCCTGCAAAGAGAATTCTGAATCTGAATTCTCACCAAAGAGAACCTGAGAAAACTGCTGACGTTTATGAATTGCAGTTGGCTTCTCATGTGAGGACACTGGCTACTTGGTCGGAGCGAGAACAAGAGAGTGATGTCTAACAGTCATCTGATCAAAATCAACTGTATTATTATGCAGCATGTTTATAAATACATTCAGAAGATGATCTCGCTGCTCAAAAGATTTATAGTAGGGTAACCCTGTCTTTAGCATTTATTGGTGATATCAAAATTGAAGCTTTAACAGTTAGGTCACCATATGCAATTCAGAAAAGTAGAAATACCAAGCTCAGGTTTGTCCAGTAGACTTATGAGGATACGAAATGGCTTTAGGTCTTGCATTAATGAATTTTCACTGCTTAGTTCTTTTCCCTGTAAAATTCCCACCATAGCCTGAAACGACAAAAAAAATAAATAAAAAAAAAATATATTTTTATTATTTTGCTGACGAACATGTCAAATTAGACATCGAAACAATCTAGAGGAGGTTTCTAAAACTATGAATTAGCTTGTAAATCACACAATTTTTCAACTTGCATTTGTCATGTAATAGAATTCTTTTTCCATAAGAAATTGATAGAACATAGAATGTCTTATTATATTAAAGTGCATGACGTCACCCCAAGAAGGCATGCCCATCTATTCAATTATTTGCCTGAAGGATTAAAATTGCAAACACTAATAAATCTAAGTTTAAACAAGTAAGGCAGGTTTTTAAGAAACTTGTATTTCATTATATGGGCAAGTACAACTTTGGTCATGTCATATACATATAATAGAGGTTAAGGTCACAAATATATCTTGCCCATTTTATAATTGTAATAATTACTACTGTAATTGTTATTTTATTAATTAGGGCCACAATTGGTTACAGTATTTTTTGGCAATCCAGCACAGAACAGAATTCCACACCTGATACATTATTATTATAGGTCATATGTGGACCTCTAGCGCTTCACCTACTATTTAGAGATGAGAACAGTCTGAAAATAGCATTAAATTCAGTCTAGTAAAATGTAAAGACTGACACGGAGTATGTGTCACCTGTTATGAATTGATTGCTGGCTGTGACAAATGAGAAGCAGGTGACATGGGACAATAAGTGCCGTTGGGCCAATGCTGCCAGAGGCAAAGCAAGAGGCTTGTGAGAAGCAGCAGACAGCAGCAGCACGAAGGGTTTACTGAGCAGTATATATTACTCTATGCATTACTTCCACAGCTGACATATATCTCATTGATGGGTATTATAACTATTGCTGGCATATTTTTTTTTGAGGATTTTTAAGCCACCAACATTAGTATTTCCCAATACATCAGCAGTAATAGGGACCAGTAACATGCCAGTAGGAAAAGTAATGCCCATTAATAAACCATCAGTATTATGCACAATCATTTTTCTATATTACTATTACTGGCAACTTATTAATGGGCATTTCTGTTATTACCTGCATGCTGCTCCTGATATAATGTATTGCTGGGCACTACTAATGCTGGTGGCTTAGTAATGTATAGTATTATGCCAGCAGTAACTATAATGTTACTTGTAAGATATTATTTGTCATTGCCGGTATTGCTAGCTTGTGTCTGGATATTACTAGCACTGCTGACCTATTAATGAACATTACTATTGCTGATGGCTTATTACTGCTACAGTTGGCATATTACTGGGTGTTCCTACTAAAGTTGGCATATTATTTAGAATTACAACTGTAGGTGGCATAGTATCGGTCCTTACACTGTATGTTAAGCAATAAAGGTAAGTTGCCATTGCAGCTATTGATGGTTTATTAATAGATTTTACTGCTTTATACTACTAAGCAGTACAAGCATTAATGCTGTATGTACTACTAGACATTACTTCTACTGCTGTATACTACTAAGCAGTACAAGCATTAATGCTGTATGTACTACTAGACATTACTTCTACTGCTGTATACTACTAAGCAGTACAAGCATTAATGCTGTATGTACGACTAGACATTACTTCTACTGCTTTATACTACTAAGCACTACAAGCATTAATGCTGTATGTACTACTAGACATTACTTTTACTGCTGACATATTACTGGCATCACAGCTATTTCTGGTATAGAATCAGAAGTCTGGTTTTTCACATGTGCCTATTAATCCTCAGTATTGTAACACATTATTAATAAAATGTGTTTATTAGTCAAAATAAACAATTTTTCCCCTAATTTTAACACAAATGGCCTTAAGTTAGAAATTTACATTTTGCCAAATTGCATAATGTACATTTGTTAAGTTTCTGAAAAAGGTTAAGGATATATGCAAAGGTATTCTGAAATAAGTGGAATGACTAAACAGTGGTCAGTCAAACACATCTCTTAAAGGGTTCTAAGACTATTCTAAGGAGAGGGAGATTGATAATAAACATAACATCAATGGGGTCCTAAGTCCTCCTTACTGTTAAATTAATGGGGAGGACGTGAGAAGCAACGCTATGTCACGTTCTGTTACCTCTAAGCATAGTTCAAATCAGAGAGGAGGTTTTTATGGGGTTTTTTTTTTACATAAATACATACATGCACAATGTATATTTGTAGAAAACCTTGGCTTCACATTAAAAATTATTATTTATAGCATGTTAAGTGATACGCACCTGTACTAACAGTTCCTTAGAGAAAGAATTGAAATAGTAAGAGGCATGTTCCTCTGGATTGCTTTGTCTCGCACTCCTTGGTCCTATAATGGCCCCATTGTTGTCAAATCCTTAGAAGAAACGCACACAGTATGTAAATTCACATCAACATCTATCAACTAAGATGGCAAAAACAGAAGGCACACAAACACTGGTAACTCACCAAATTTGTAGTCCCAATAATGACCGCAAAAAAAAGATCACAACACAATTTAACAACAGAACTGCTTACTAAGCTTCACATGCAAGAAAATCTATCTACTGCTTGTCACATAAATTTACAGCTCTGACATATTCAGAGCTAATTCTGATGCCAGAAAAAAAAAGGGGGAATAAATATGCATCCATCTATAGTGAAATAGATAAAACATTTTTTAATTAAACTGGTGCAGTGAAAAATAATGATATGTCCCACATGATTGAAGAATGAGCATGAGAATTGCAGCCCACTTTCCTGGTCCTGGTTGCATGAATCTAGAAATGGCCCTAAACACAACCTAATGTGATGTAATGCTGGTTACAGGAAAATGAGGCTATGTAAGGTCTGTTATTGTGCGGTTATTCCAGCGCTCCTGTTATTAGATGGTCTGTGTCAAGTGAGCAGGAATCAATTTGGCAATGTGCAGTCACCAGTGATGCTGTAGGGGACTGCAGTGGTGTCTAAAGTCTCCTCACACCAGACGAGGGTCAGAGGTGGGGGTGAGGGACTTCTGCAGTGGTAGCTGGCTGAAGAAGGGAGTTACAAAAAGAAAAAAAAGAAAAAAAACAAAACAAATCTGAGGCTCTCAATTTATGTAAAAATAAAAACAGAATTTATTTAAATAAGGGAAACAATCCCTGTGCCCACCGACTGTGCAGGGCCCTGGAAAAGAAACCGGACAGGAGCAGGGGAATGAGGAGGTTATGGGGAGGAGGTCAGTTATTTTATTTTCAGTGCCCTGCCTCCTAGGAGTGGCACATAACCAAATGTCAGTATCCTAATAAAAGTAAAACAGAGTGCACTGAAGTTATTATATCTCAAACTCTCTTCCATTCTGCCTCCCACAGTTTTTATTTTAATATCTTATTTTTTACAGTTTAGTGGCCAGATCGGTGTACTCCAGGATAGACATAGAAAATTAATATTTAGACCATGTAAACATATGGGGATTCTTGCAGAGGTGGAATTGTGTCTATAATCCTCTCTAAGCAGCTCAGCGATAGCCTTGTATATAATAAGCAGAGAGAGGGAGAGAAGGCATAGAGATATAGGAACGCTAAGAGAAGGTGTACTGTATGTATATAAAGTATGAAAAGACAAGTGTGTAAAAGTGCAACATAATTACACACTCACATCCACAATTGGATTACCGAACGAACACTAATTTCAATCCCAAAAGAAAACGTATCAAAGAAAGAATAAATTCATGGTATACTGAAATAAGTGTTAAAAAGAAAAAAATCAGAGATCAAATTTGTGATACCCAAAACTTTTCCTCAGTGTAGACTAACAGCAAAACTTAAAACTGTCACTTGTGTGTTAGATAAGCAAAGCAGATGGAGTAAGTTTGTCATTACAATACGCAAAGCCAAACGCACAAATAAAACGCACTGAATGTGAGTGAAGAAGCCAATACAGTAGCAGTAAATTTCTCCATGCCATCATGGGGTAAATGTATCAAGCTGAGAGTTTTCCGGGGCGCTTGAAAAGTGGAGATGTTGCCTATAGCAACCAATCAGATTCTAGCTATCATTTTGTAAATGTACTAAATAAATGATAGCTAGAATCTGATTGGTTTTTCAAACCCGCCGAAAAACTCTCAGCTTGATACAATTACCCCCATGAGTTGTCATCCAGTTAGTTCTCAAATAAACTTGTTACAACCCATACCAACAAATCAGATGTGAACTTCCCTAAAGCTGGGTACACACTACAGAAATTTCGACCAACTTTTTATGCCGAGCGATTTTACATGCGATCGATGTTCCGATCGCTCGGTCCATGGACTGCATACATACTAGCCTTGTTCAGGACGAGAAAGGGAAGAGCGGACGTCCCGTTAGCGACTTTTTACAGCCATGTTGTCGTGAGCAATGACTGTAATTTCATACTCACTGTTGTGGATCGTTCGGCAGCTTATGCACACTACACAACGGAAACGAGATTGGAACGAAAATATTAAATGGTACGACCAACCAAATGAGGCGACAATCGAACATTTGGGCAGACTTTCGACCATTGTGTCACTGCACACACTGACCCGACTTTTGAACAAGCGGTCGTATGTCGGCTGATTTAGCCGATTATTGGTTAAAAACTGTGTACTGTGTACCCAGCTTTAGTCTGATTATATTAGACTGCTAAAAACGGATACCTGATTAGTTGGTATGGGTTGCAGTACATCAGTACTCCTATCAACTGTATCATATAAATATTCACCTAATCACTTTGCATAAATCCACCTCTTACTGCTGAATTAAGAAGCTTAATTGTTAGAATAATCCTTTAAATCAGTGATCCTATTTAATGAACTATGACAGCTATGTTACATTTGGTGGAGTAACTAAAAAGAAAAAGACTCATTAAAAGTAAATTGTTCAATTAAAGCAATCATTATTGGGTAACGCAAAATATACGGTCACGGTAACAACATATCTTATCAATGTTAGTCCAAGTCTTGAGTAATAAATAAAGCATAGTTCAGCAGAAATACGGTAGCAGACTTACCTAGGAGCCATGCATAAAGCCTCCTGTTTAGTGACATATCTCTACGTAAGACCACACGTAGTGCAGCTGACAGAATGTGGATCATGTCAGGACGAGTCGCCTAGGTAAAGCAATGGGGGGAAAAGCAGTTACTAGTGGGATCTCTAAGATGTATATATTTATAGTAATGTCATGAATATCAACATAATCACAGCACACTAGGGTAATGTTAAACAAGAAAATAAACGTAAAGCTGCACCACCGCCACCTAAAGTGTTTCTTTCACCACTTAAAATGGCTGCACAAGGCAGGTGTGAGCAGGAGGACCAATCAGAAGCCGTAATATCCTCTGTAGCGCTGCGCAGTCCCGGCTATCAGCGAGAGTTGTGAGACAAAGATAGGTTCTGGGAAAACTGACTGTATTGAGCTGTCTCTGTGGCCCCAAACAGGACAAGGGATAATAGCTCCAGGTGGTAATGGAGCTTTATTCTGAGGGCATAATCTGGGCACAAGTGAATTGCAGCATTGGTTTACTTAATGTTACTTTCTTTCTTCCTTTTTTGAACAAAAACATTAATTATGACATTAGCTCATGACTTAACATCTACAGGAAGGCAGAACCGCCTATCTTGTATGCAGAATTATTTAACTAGAATGCTGCAGACAATAACCAGACAGCATAAAATAAATTGCTGCTGTTCGGTTATAATGTCACCATCGATCATTTCTTCCTACAATCTCTGTGAGATTAGAGGATGGAAATATAAACTACAGTGTGAGAAAAGGAGAAATTTTTTATTTTACTTTCTTTTAGGTATGATGCTCAAAGTTGCCGGAAAAAAGCTCATCCATATTTTTTTTTAGAAAATAAGTACACTTAAATTGGCATAACTGTTTTGAGCTACTGTAAAAAGGAGGATGGTCTACAGATTAGAGGATAAAATTGATCCTTAGTGGCAAGTAGCTAGAGGATCATTAAATATATCAGTGAAATATTGGATCCAGGAGATTGGTATCCTTAAAAGTGGAGGCAGTGGATTTGAGGGATGCAGAAACACATGGTAATGCAGAAATGTGTAGTATAGTTTACATTTATAACAAAAAAAAAAAAAAAAGATATTCAGATAAAATTGACCCGAGATCCAATACCTGACTCATGTGGAAGGGGAAGCAAAACAGGATAAGATCTAATGTACTCCTCTGCACCAGCACACTGGAGTCTTGCACGGATGTGCTCACGGCCTCCACCTGAAGTGCAAGGGTGATTACATACATGTTTACATAGTTCAACACATTACACAGAAAATATGCCTAAACTGGAAGGAAAAAACCCAAAACAAAGAAGCTGAGGCATTTCATTTTTTTTTTAAAATGAATGAAAAAAGTGTATGGTAGAATGCTTATATCCTCGCTAGTATGCTTATGTGCTAGTGAAAAGCTAACTTTATACAAAGGAGTTTCCACAGTAGTGTGTCAACAAGTGTTTTTCTTTTCTTCCCCAGGCTCCATCAAAAACAGCTACAAACACATCCCACAGGCCATATGCAGCAGTATAATAGTGCTGATGAAGCACAAAAAGCTGAACAAGTAAATCAGTTAGGCTTGCTGTCACTTGTCATGCCTTTGTAAATGAATCCAGGACGTCTGGACTGCTATAGAGCGATGAAAGATAGTAACAATCTCTAATCACATCGATACTGATATATTAATTCATGTTAAAGTGAAAATGATCTGTAGTGAGCAGTAGTAAATAGTACCCGCCTGACTTTCCCCAATCTCTGTACTAGGCTACAATGTTTCTTAGATATCCAAGATGTTACTGTAACATGTCATTCTTATTGTCAGTTAAAGGCCAATATATGCCTGGAGAAAATGCTTTCCAATGACTGTAGATATTTTACTACAGCATTTATAATTTCGTATGTCAAGAAATAAAAATTATAAAATGTTGTGTAAATTATAGATTTTGAACCCAGAAAACAAACGAAAAAACCCCACAAAACACTGTCAATTGCACATAATATATAATAGAGCAATACTTAAAAACTCATCTAGAAACAATGGAGATGGTCCAGTGAAAAGCAGAGGGGACTGGAAATCACCACCAGTATAATATATACATCACCAATTTTGTGATAATCATAAGTAGAATAAAAATAATAATAAATATATACATGCTTGTACACATGGATTTTGACAAATGAAAATTGTTAAAAGCAAAGAGAAAACTGTATTATGTCCTAGCCCAGTGGTTCCCAAACTTTTGCAGTTCACGGCACCCTTAGAGTCTCCAAATTTTTTCAAGGCATCCCTCCAAAATAATTACTGAGCAGTCCTGTTTTAGAAGTGGTTGGGTCAAAAAATTGTAATAAGTATTTAGGTCCTGACAAAAATACTTATTTAGTTGTATGCAAAAATGCCCCTCTGCATCCAGAGACACTGCCCTCAGGCGCTCTGCATCCAGAGACACTGCCCCCTCTGCATCCAGGCACTCTGCCCCCTCTGTCACGCTGTCCCCTCCTCTGCCCTCTGTCATGCTGTCCCCCCTCCTGTGCCCTCTCTCACGCTGCCCCCTCTGCCCTCTGCCACGCTGTCCCCCTCCTCTACCCCCAGGCACGCTGCCCGGGGTGCAGCCCCCTGTCACGCTGCCCCCCTCTGCTGCCCGCTGTCCCCCTCCGCTGTCTCACTGTCCCCCTCTGCTGCCCACTGTCCCCCTCTGCTGCCACACTGTCCCCCTCCGCTGCCACACTGTCCCCCTCTGCTGCCACCTGTCCCCCTCCGCTGTCACACTCTCCCCCTCTGCTGCCTGCTGTCCCCCCCCGCTGCCACCTGTCCCCCTCCGCTGCCACCTGTCCCCCTCCGCTGCCACCTGTCTCCCTCCGCTGCCACACTGTTCCCCTCCGGTGCCACACTGTTCCCTACCGGTGCCACACTGTCCCCCTCCGCTGCCACCATCCTTTTTTACTCTGCCCCACGCCAGACATAAAAAAAAGAGAAGACAGAAACTTACCAATCAGCGCGGCGCCGGGACCCAGCAGCCTCCTCTCTCCCGCGCTGTCACTGAATAAAGACGTCAGTGACAGCTGCTGCAGGAGAGAGGAGGCTGCTGGGTCCCGGCGCCGCGCTGATTGGTAAGTTTCTGTCTTCTCTTTTTTTTTATGTCTGGCTCGCGGCACCCCAGTGACATCGCCGCGGCACCCCTGGGAGCCGCGGCGCACACTTTGGGAACCGCCGTCCTAGCCTTTAACAGACAATTAAAATCATGCTCTCAAAGATTCTCTGCCCCATAATGCACCCTGTACTTAATAAGCACTGCTATAGAACCTCATTAGAATTATAAATTATAACGCTTGTGACAGCTGCAGGCCCCATTCACGTTAACACACAGTGAAACAAAAGCTTGTCAGAAAGTAGGTGTACAAGTCCATTGAATGCATTACATTTTGATTTATTACTGTTAAAATGCATTTACCAAGATATAAGAACATATATTTAAATATTAATGGAAAAATAGTATATTTAGCAAACTAAACTGATAATTAAATGACAACAGTTTCTAAATGAAAGTATATTTATTGTCAAATGATTATGTATTTTCAAAATATATTACCAATAAGCAGAAATGAAATGAGCACAGTAGATTGCTTTTCTAATTGTCAGAATTGTCAGTACCAGGTCAGCAGATCACATTACCATTAATTCAATGTCACTTCCAATGATGTAAAGCTGGTCTTCCATTGACAGCTTCCTGTTCAGATGTGACAGGACATACGTGATGCCAGGGAGGCGCACTGCAGGGCTGGTCAGCAGACTGCCCCATAGAGCACTATAGAAGGCAGATTGCTCCACTGCTGATGCCACCTTCTCCAGGAGGGTGTTCGTTCTGTAGAGCGGAAATCATTTTAAAATCAATTCAGTATCCACAAAAATGTGTACATGGTAAGAGAAAAGGCCACACAACTCAATTGACAGTTGCGATGTTAAAAATGTAAAGAGTCATAAGAAGAGACTTTAACTTTCACAGCTTGAAGCTCTTTTCACACAAAACACTATGCAAACACTATTATTAATAGAAGTAGTAATACAATTTAATCTAATTTATTTACAGTGCTGTTATAAAGGACTTGTAATATTTCAGTTGTATTTTTCAAAAAAGTTGTGTATTTCTTTATTGCTCTCCAATGAATTTACATATTATGTCTCACCCCCCACCATGAATCCACACCAGCTGTAAGTTTACCATCAGGCTACCAGTCACTGACACTGCTGATGAACGGTGTGCATCTTGTATCATGCAAACTCCTTTCTGAGACCCTTAACCAAAATGCTGCCCCTATTGCGAGAGGTCAGAGAGCGTTGGACGGACAGGAATAAATAAATATTTGCTAACTGCCCAGCAACTATTATTGACAAGAGCAATAGTCATCAGAGGGGCTCTAGGATAAGTAGAAGTCCCCAAAAGTGGATTTTTGAGAGGGCAAAGGAAGAAGGAGAGCTCAATAAACATTTTATTTTGCAGGTTTTTAAGACAGAGCCTCTTTAATGAGTTGTTAGTTCATCCATAATGATGATTACTATTATTAAGTCACTGACCTGTCGTAATATTCAGAGCCCTCTTCCAAGCCAGGAAGAATACCGGTGAGCAGTCCTTGAAGACCTGGTTTTAATGTCTTGCCCAAAGGTAGGTAGTACATCTCATACAGACTAAGTAATACTGGTTTCACGGACATTGCAGCATTTGTAAGAAGAGGAAAAAGGCCAGCACTATAAAACAGAAGAGAACTTACATTATAATATACTACAGTCTCACTTAGTTCAAACATTTTGATCTTTAAAATTCAGTTCTGAGTTTAGTATGTATTGCACTGAAACAGTAGAACTCGGTTACCTGTATAAAAAGAGGTCCTTGGCTAGGCGCTTTGGTCCAATTATTTTGAAAATGATTTCGTATGTTTCCAGAGCTTTCCTGTGAACACCCCCTGGCAATGCTGGGTGGAGACATTGTGCCAGACGTTTCCCTATAGTTAACTTTTTAGGGACAACTTGATATTTTGCATTATTTTGTAGCACCTGTCAACAGAACAAAACATATATCAAAACAGATTTCTTTAACTTCAAAGCACTTCACAGAACACACACCTCTTACACAGAAAATAATGTAAATACAAAATTTTGCAAAACACAATAAGAATTCATGTTATGATGATCGTGAAATATATATATATATATATATATATATATATATATATATATACACACACATTATATATATACACATATATATATACACATATATATACACATTATATATATATATACACACACATATATATATACACATTATATATATACACATGTATATATACACATTATATATATATATATGTGTGTATATATATATATATATATATATATATATATATATATATATATATATATATATATATATATATATATATATATATATAATTATCTCATATATGATGTATAAAAGGAGAGAATAAAGGGTTGGGTACCTTTCACAGACTACCACAACACTGAAAACATATATATCTCATTTGCCAATACAATCATCATCATCAACATTTATTTATATAGCGCCAGCAAATTCCGTAGCGCTTTACAATTGGGAACAAACATTAATAAAATAATACTGGGTAATACATACAGACAGAGCGGTAAGAGAACCCTGCTCGCAAGCTTACAATCTATAGGACATTGGGAGTTAGAAACACAAGGGCATGTGCTACATCATATTGCACAATGGACCAGCTAGAACGCAAAGGTAAAAGTATTGAGTGGGCTGTGTGTGTTGCAATGTTGGTCAAAGGGTTGTTGTCTTGCGTTACACAGTGTAGAGGATGTAATAGGGTAATCTAGGGAAATTAAGATGGTGGTTGAGGAATATCATAACCTTGTCTGAAGAGGTGGGTTTTCAGTGAACGCTTGAAGGTTTGAAGACTAGAGGAAAGTCTTATTGTGCGTGGGAGGGAATTCCACAAAGTGGGTGCAGCCCGGAAAAAATCCTGTAACCGAGAATGGGAGGATGTGATGAGAGTGGAAGAGAGACGCAGATCTTGTGCAGAACGGAGGTGTCGAGTAGGGAGATATTTCGAGACAAGTGAGGAAATGTATGTCAGTGCAATTTTGTTGATGGCCTTGTAGGTTAGTAGAAGAATTTTATATTGGATTCACTGAAATACAGGCAGCCAATGTAGAGACTGACAGAGTGGCTCAGCAGAGGAATAACGGTTTGTAAGGAAAATCAATCTAGCTGCTTCGTGCAAAATATATTGTAGGGGTTCAAGTCTGACTTTGGGAAGACCAGTAAGGAGGGAATTGCAATAGTCGATGCGGGAGATGATGAGTGCATGAGTTAATGTTTTTGCGGTGTCTTGTGTGAGATATGTGCGTATTCTGGAAATGTTCTTTAGGTGTATGTAGCATGATTTAGATATAGAGTTGATGTGGGGAATAAACGACAGTTGTGAATCAAGGATTACATCTAGGCAACGAGCTTGCGGGGTGGGATTTATGGTCATGTTATCAACAGAAATAGAAATGTCAGGCAGGAAGCTTCTGTTTTTGGGCGGAATTTGCTGTCGCTATATAAATAAATGTTGATGATGATGATGAAACTACAATACATTAGATGGTGGACTCAAACTTGGAAACATATTCATTCTGTGCCAATTACAATGTACAGCACATGTCCTAACTTGGTAAAAGGTGATGGACGCTGTAGGTTAATTAGGAGTGTATCATCTGCTGTTCAGTTACTGCTGACATTTTACAAGTAAAATTATTCTTGTGCCACATCTGCCATAACACCTGACTAAGCTTATTTTAATGATGTACAGAACAAGTCCACCGTGGGAGAGAAGATGATGGATAGAAATGATGACTTTGCATTGTCCCAAATAAAAGACAGGCAGTGTAAATTAAACTTGTACCTATGGGAGTCTGTATCTTTGTACAGGAAGTACATTTAAAAAGATTGCCAATAGCCAAGCCAGTGCTATTAGAAAATATATCTTACATGTGTGAATTAAATATATTGACACAACACTCATCCTCACTCAAATAACATTATTTATGGTTTCCACATTTGCAGAAGAATACAGCTAAATAAAGTTTAGGCTGTGTTGTGAACGTCTGGAATCATATTTCAGCTGTGCAGGTGGACAATTGCTCAATGGAAAACATTGAGCAGGAAGGCCAGGAAGCTTATAGGGGATGGAAATAGCTCCGTAACTGAAAATCCTCTAAACATTCAATTTCCACTGTAGTTAGCTCTCTTGATGCCACTGCCGCAGTTATTGCATATATAGAGGATTTTTTGGTCAAAGGAAAAGCAGGGAGGTATTCAGCCATGCCTCTGTGCTTCCACGTGGCTGCATATTTCAAGACACAAAGGAATGGGAATTTAGGTGACTGGAGGGGTACAGGAGATTTCTTATGGTCCAAAATATGATAACATTCTAACACAGATAGCTACAGCATATATCAGAGAATAAAATCACGGCAGAGGTCACGGCATTCACAAAATATGTTAGCTAAAATCTATGATCTTTAGTGGACACTTGAAGACAAAGGGCTTGATTCATTAGGACACATATCTGCCGCTTTTAAGCGTATTGTACTCAAAATCACTCTGTGCACGGTCAAAGCCGACAGATACAGGTGACAAAACAGCCCTTTTCCGTGCGTTAGAGCACAGGAAAGCATACTACAGCCTACGATAAAGGGGAATGATTGGGACAGGGAATGGACGTGTTGCCATATGACTGTACAGTGTGGCCATGCCAAACTGGAGCGCACGCAGCCACGGCCGTAGCAAGTGACCTTCCATTTCGCCCGCATCTCTTGCTCCAGCCCTGGGGCTAGTCTAAGTTAGCCGGCTACAGGACCTTTGAAATAGTATGGTTTGTTTTGGGTATGGTTACAAGCCTTATTGGATTGAAAGCTTTGAAGATTGGATCCTATACAGATGAAGAAATCTGATGGTATTTTAAGTGGTATGATGATGGTAAGTATTTGGGGTTTTATTATTTTCAATAAAGAGATGTGGTTATAATGAGGGAGTTGTGTTTTATTTCAGGGCTTTATTTTTGTTTTTATTAAACTAACATAGTGTGAATGAGGGTGTTGTGGTTTATGTTACATTTTAGTTTGTGGTACAACATGGCTCAGCAACACTGGGTGTCAGGGCATGGTGGCACTTGTGGTTCTCCAAGTGCCAGCGTACCTTGGCTGACATGGGTATGCTGGTGCTTGTAGTTCTACAAGCACCAGCATGCCCATACTGTTAACGGCAGGCCAGACTGTCTGGGACTTGTAGTTCCAAAAACTAAAATGGTGTTTTAACCTTTTTCACACATTTTGTTACCCTACACCCACCGCCCCAGTGGAGTAGGAACAGCCCTAGTGCTTTCAGCACAGGGCTGTTTTTTTCTAGAGCGGGGGGGGGGGGGGGGGCATGCACAATTATTTTGTGGACCCCATTAACTATGGATTCCAGGATAGTGCTGAACAGCCTGGGGTTGGTATGTCATTATGGCATGGGGACTCCTACCGCGTCTCCCCGTTATAGTGCCACCCACCCTGACTGAGAAGCCTAGTGCTGGCTGCGGTAAAATTGTAGGGTGGGGACCCCATGCATTTTTCTTCCAGATTTTGCCGCAACCAGCGCTAGCCTGGCAGCACTAGGGTTAATATTGTTTAGACGGTGAACCCCACACATTTTTTTTTTTAAATAATCTCATTTTTAACACAGTGAAGAGCCGGTCGGTCAGGCGGCTGTAAAGACACAAGATCCGCTGGCTCAGCAGGTGCTGACAGGTACATACCTGCAACACCTGTGTAGTAGGGGGGAGGGACAGAGCAGTCCTGTGCCCAAATTCAATAGGCCATAGATCTTGTGATCCATGGCTTGATGAATTCGGGCGCACGCAATGCGGAGATACGGGCAACATATTCTGAGCGCGGGTTGCACTCAGAGTATGTGCCCTAATGAATCAGGCCCAAAGAATGTAACCAATCTGTAAGTGAGAAGGAATATTTATTAAATAAAGATCAAAGATTAATGGTGGTCGGCAGAAAGCTATGACTGAGAAAGGGTAGGTTAAGCTTCATCAGCGAATATTCTCAAATGGCTGATACTATGAGATCAGCTATTATACAGAATTGACACATAGGTACTTCCATCAGTTTAAAAGACAGAGCGGACTTTTTTTTTTTTTTTAGAGATGGACAACTATTATTTATCCCTTGGTACATAATGAATTTAAACCACTCCTGAAGGTGACATAACTGTTGTCCTGCAACTTTCAAAAAAAATTTGCGTGCAGGTTTTGACCAGCCGGCGTGACCGTTTTCCGGTAACGCCGCGTAAAAAAACAACAACAAAAAAAGCACAATTCAAATTGTAATCTTATAACGCCGCCCACCGTGATAAGGATGGTCAAAGCGAGTTTTTTATGGAAGTGGAGGGGAGTGTTTAACGCAGCCATCTTGAAAATAAAAAATAACGCTGCCACCAGCAAACTGTCATTTGCTGATAGCTGTTGGCTGATTTGGTGACTGCATAGCATCTGGCTTTGTGAGTTTTCTGCATTGAATTGGCATATATTACACTACACAATACTATTTTAATAAATACATACTGCATTCTTGTTTAAAACTAATACAAAACACTAGTTAATACACATTAGTACATTCATACATACCACTTACAAACACATAACACCCCACATATATACATACTACAGTCAAGTCCATAACTACTGGGACATCGACAATTCTCATATTTTGGCTTCTATACACCACCACAATGGATTTGAAATGAAACAAACAAGATGTGCTTTAATTGCAGACTTTCAGCTTTAATTTGAGGGTATTTACATCCAAATCAGGTGAACAGTGTAGGAATTACAATGGTTTCTATATGTGCCTCCCACTTTTTAAGTGACCAAAAGTAATGGGACAAACTAAACAATCCTACATCAAACTTTCACTTTTTAATACTTTGTTGCAAATCCTTTGCAGGCAGTTACAGCCCGAAGTCTGGAACACATAGACATCACCAGACGCTGGGTTTCATCCCTGGTGATGCTCTGCCAGGCCTCTCTACTGCAAATGTCTTCAGTTCTTGCTTGTTCTTGGGGCATTTTCCCTTCAATTTTGTCTTCATGAATTGAAATGCATGCTCAAACGGATTCAGGTCAGGTGATTGACTTGGCCATTGCCTAACATTCCATTTGTTAGCCTTAAAAAACTCTTTGGTTGCTTTTGCAGTATGCTTCGGTTCATTGTCCATCTGCACTGTGAAGCGCCGTCCAATGAGTTCTGAAGCATTTGACTGAATATGAGCAGATAATATTGCCCAAAACACTTCAGAATTCATCCTGCTGCTTTTGTTAGCAGTCACATCATCAATAAATACAAGGGAACCAGTTCCATTGGCAGCCATACATGCCCACACCATGACACTACCACCACCATGCTTCACTGATGAGGTGGTATGTTTTGGATCATGAGCAGTTCCTTTCCTTCTCCATACTCTTCTCTTCCCATCACTCTGGTACAAGTTGATCTTTGTCTCATCTGTCCATAGGATCTTGTTCCAGAACTGTAATGGCTTTTTTAGATGTTGTTTGCCAAACTCTAATCTGGTCTTCCTGTTTTTGTGGCTCATAAATGGTTTACATCTTGTGGTGAACCCTCTATATTCACTCTTGTGAAGTCTTCTCTTGATTGTTGACTTTGACAGATATACACCTACCTCCTGGAGAGTGTTCTTGATTTGGTCAACTGGTGTGAAGGGGTTTTTCTTCACCAGGGAAAAAATTCTTCTGTAATCCACCACAGTTGTTTTCCATGGTCTTCCGGTGTTGCTGAGCTCTCCGGTGCGTTTTTTCTTTTTAAGAATGTTCCAAACAGTTGATTTGGCCACACCTAATGTTTTTGCTATCTCTCTGATGTGTTTGTTTTGATTTTTCAGCCTAATGATGGCTTGCTTCACTGATCGTGACAGCTCTTTGGATCTCATATTGAGAGTCGACAGCAACAGATTCCAAATGCAAATGTCACACCTAGAATCAACTCCAGACCTTTTACCTGCTTAATTGATGATGAAATTACGAGAGAATAGCCCACACATGTCCATGAAATAGCTTTTGAGTCGATTGTCCCATTACTTTTGGTGCCTTAAAAAGTGGGAGGCACATATAGAAACCATTGTAATTCCTACACCGTTCACTTGATTTGGATGTAAATGCCCTCAAATTAAAGTAGAAAGTCTGCAGTTAAAGCACATCTTGTTTGTTCATTTCAAATCCATTGTGGTGGTATATAGAGAATTGTATCGATGGCCCAATATTTATGGACTTGACTGTATATATAGATATACCTATATCTCCATTTTTAACTTATGTGTATTTTTGTGCTGGAGTCTGTGTAAATTGTTTTTTAAAACTGTCTTATTTATTAAAAAACAAAAAACATTAGTACATACAACAAATTACATACAACCACATACATATCCACAAAATCAGTGTATTTGTATTTATTGTATTTTTCTTAACCTAGTGCAAAATTATTTTAGCATTGTAGTATAGGATAGGTTTTTATATTAAAATAACACATGTATTTAGGTCAGTGGTCCCCAAACTTTTTCTGTTCGAGGCACCCTTAGGGTCACCATAATTTTTCCAAGGCACCCCTTAGCAAAAATAATTACCGGGTAGTCCCGATTTTAAGTAGTTGGGTCAAAATGACGCAAGATGTATTTAGACCCCTTCACCATCACATTGTGCCCCTTTATCATATCACTGCGCCCCTTCACCATATCATCATATGTGTCCCTCTCTTCGCCATCTCACACTCTGTCCCCCTCTTCATCAGATCTCACTCTGTTCCTCTCTTCAGCGTCTCTCTCTGTCCCCCTCTGTCCCCCTCCTTCAGCGTCTCTCTCTGTCCCCCCCTTCAGCGTCTCTCTTTGTCCCCCACCTTTAGCGTCTCACTCTGTCCCCCCCCTTCAGCGTCTCACTCTGTCTCCCCCCTTCAGCGTCTCACTCTGTCCCCCCCCTTCAGCGTCTCACTCTGTCCCCCTCCTTCAGCGTCTCACTCTGTCCCCCTCCTTTAGCGTCTCTCTCTGTCCCCCTCCTTCAGCGTCTCTCTCTGTCCCCCTCCTTCAGCGTCTCTCTCTGTCCCCCTCCTTCAGCGTCTCTCTCTGTCCCCCTCCTTCAGCGTCTCTCTCTGTCCCCCTCCTTCAGCGTCTCTCTCTGTCCCCCTCCTTCAGCGTCTCTCTCTGTCCCCCTTCACTCTCCGTTCTTTTACTTACCTTCTTTCCTCATTTTCTTCTGTCTTCTTCCTTGATGTCCTCTCTGCTGCTGCTTCTCACTGACACTGTCGGACGTGATGACGTCACGCCCAGCAGTCAGTGAGATGGAGGAACCGGCAATGGATTGGTAAGTTTTTGTTTTCTCTTCTTTTTTTGAGGGGGTGGGGGGGGGAAGCGATCGCGGCACCCCTGTGACAGCGCCGCGGCACCCCAGGGAGCCACGGCGCACACTTTGGGAACCGCTGATTTAGGTATTTGGTTTGTCTTTTAGCTAATTTTTGGTATAATATTCAAATCTTAAAGAGGGGAATAAGTAAACTTATTTATTTTTTTTAAAATGCTTTTTTGAACTATATTTCGTACTTTCCTTTTCAAATATAATTAGAAACTACTTATTTCAGTGTTATACCTTTATTATGTTTTTTTATATTTTAAAACACTTTTTAAATTTTTAGCACACCCCAAAGAGGTGCGAGATAAAACTGCAGATTGGACAGTTTACCGCACCGTGTTAAATAACAATTAAATAGATTTTAAAGTGGCTGCCTCCCGCCTACCCTATACTTTCAACAAATCTTCTACTTGTTCACGATAGGGTCGTTGGAGTAAAAAAAGCCGTGAAATCCGCGTTAAAATCAATTGACGGTCTATTGAAATTTCCTCCTATTGTTACTAAAAAATCAAAATCAAAAACATAATTATAAAATTTAAATAATAAAATTGGCATTATCTTCCGAACAGAAAAAAGGCTGCTGTAGAAATAAGGGATTGCCTACCTATCCTCTTAACAAAGAACACTAAAAAAAACAGACAACAGCGCTCTAGATTTCATTCATAATCAATCAAAAGCAAAGAGGGTCGAAAAATGCCAATATTAATTTAATAGTCAAAGAAAACAGGAGTATCCTACTGCTTTATTTTTTTAAGTTTTTATTATTGTGCAGGAGGACGCTCCTATTCCCTTTGACTACCTCATCACATTTATTATTATTATGAGATATTTGTGTATTTGATGGAGTAGTTTTTATCTGTTCTTATTTTCTTAATATACTTGTTTAGTGTGTCCTATAAAATGGTTATTTGAACCTTATTAAATTAATATTGGAATTTTCTGCTTTTTTGCTTTTGATAATGAATTGAATCTAGAGCACTGTTGTCTGTTTTTTTTAGTGCCAAATTGTATCAATGTTATCTCCACACTCACATCAGAGCAGATCACAGAATTTTGGTAACACTGCGGCTCATGTAGGGTCGGACGCACGTCCAATACGGAAGCACAAAATGCACTTTTCTTTACGGAGCATGTACAGTAAAAAAGAATTACGTTTTCAGTCTGAGCAGACATATTTCCCCATTACACATCTCTATGTGTAGAGAGGCAGAATGTTGGAGGGAAGGGGGGCTGGAATAGCCCAAGTACAATAAGGGCATGTTAACGCTCCCTACATACTATGTAGAGTAGGAAGTAGCCACAGATAAGCCTCTAGGAGACGTATCTGTTGCGGCTACTTTCAGAGACACGATCCGTGTGTATGATGATCATTATCATAACAGCCATACATGTTCTGTGTAGAAAATAAATAAGTTTTTATTTTATATAAATAAATAAGGTATTGTCAAAATGGGGGTGGGGGAGCATGGGATCCCCCTAAAATTGCCAAAACCAGCATTATGCTATGCCAGCCCAGGCTGGTGGTACTATATAAGGGAAAAACCGCAGCATGGAGTCCATAGTGACAATAAGCCCCATACTGAAACGCACTAGGGGCTCTTCCCACACCCCTGATGCAATGGTGTAAAAACAATAGATAAAAAAGTAATCATGTTAACCATGGAGCACTAGAGGCCCCAGCATATCCAAGCCACAATTAAATAGGTACATGTTTTATGTACGTTTTAACTGGTGCACTACAGGTGCCAGCAAGCCCTGCGTGCCAGGGCATGCTGGAATTTGTGGTTCCCCAAGTGTCAGCATGCTTTGACGAGCCATGGGTATGCTGTCATTTGTAGCACTATATGCGGCAGCTTGCCCAACTGGCAGCCTGTGGAAGCTGGGACCTGTAATTCACCACTGGCAGAAGTATTATGCACCATGGACAAAATAATACTTTATATCTATTTTTACTTATTACCCCACACTCACAGCACCAGGTTGTGTGGGAAGAGTCCTAGTGCTATTCAGCATAGAACCCGTTAGTTAAGGTGGGAGATGCTTTTTATAAAAAAAAAATTGGGGCTCGATACCCATAAGAAATTCAGCCCTGTGCTGACCAGCCTAGGCAGGTTGTCACTATGGCAGGGGACCCCATGCTTTGGGTATCCCTGCTATATTACCACCAGACCAAGATGGTACGGCCCAGTGTCATAAGCGTCTTTTACTAAAACCTACGCATTTTGCATACTATTCGGCGGAAACTACATATTTTATAAGAACGGATTGTACGCTTATGGTTTAAGGCTAAATTTTGTCCACATCCACATTAGGCGCATTATATCTGCCCTACACGTGGCTGTGTTGTTCCTCATCTAAACATAAGACAAAGTGGTTAGATTAGTAGGTGGAGCAGTTCAATTTTTGCTATAATGAATCTTTCTTTTGCTATGTGTCTTGTTACATCTCATGTATACTCATGAATAGACAAGTAACCGTTATACAAACGGAACAGACTCGTAAGTCACTGAACTGTGCAGATCATAACATGAGTTTGTTATACGACCAGCAAATTGTCATTTACTGTAGGTAGCTACATTGCTTCTCATGTAAAATGAACACAGACTGATTTTGTTATTGTGCAGTTCTGCTATAAATATGATGAATCTTTCTATAGTATTTCTTATATGATTCACACATACTCTCAAATGGAGTAATGACCACAGAACGTAACACATTGACTGAATAGTTACTCAACAGCACTGATTTTGGATATCCTTTGTATGCTGTGATCAAGGGGTCTATTTATGAAAACAAGATAACCTCTTTTTTTTGGCGAAAAACTAGTGGTTTCAGCTAGTTAGGGCTTCTCAAAAAATCATGAAGGGGTGACTGCTGGGGATAGCCGGCAGTAGCCCTATCCAGCTATTTAAGAAGGATCCTGGTTGTTTCTATACTGCCAGAATCCTCCAATCGCTACTGGCACCTCAGGATGGCGATTGCAGGGTCTACCAGGGGCAGATAGAAGCTGCACAAGATGTATTAAATCATAAAAATATAAGTAGAAGTATAAAAGCACACATGAATAGTCTGAGCTAATAAATGATGTGTCCTGTTTCATACACTAAAGTTTTAAAAAGAGTAAAGAACCCTCACAAACTTGAATAAGCTCCTTGTGACTTCGAACTAGCCATTATGTGCCCAAGACGTCAAAACTAGTTGGTTAGCAAGGAAACTGTGCCTGAAAACATCTAAATTCTGCACTTGTTAAAATTAAATTTACTGTATGAAAAATAGTAAATCAGAAAAAAATAGTATATGAGAAATAACCTTTTTAGGAACTTTCTTCAGCTTGTTTATTATCCGCGGGTAGCTGCCCTAATATAATAGTCACCAGTTTGCAAGTATTATAAGCAAAATTATTGCCAACAAGGTCAATTTCTTTCAACAAGACAAGAAAAACTTACAAAACATGGGAGTGGATTTGCACAGATTGATGACTACAAGGACAGTAAAAGCACGAGTAGTCACCAATAACTTAACCCAATATATCTGGATGCCACTGAATGGTCTAGACAAGGAGTTCATAGCTATAGCAAAAATAAATTCTGAGGAAAATGCTGTTTTGTGCCTATATGGATGAATAGACAGTAATTGTATACTGAATTGAAAGCAGTGAATAAGATCAACAAATATAAATAGCTTTACATCCCTGTTTTGTCTTCTGCAATGTAGACCCTGGCTTCCAGATGCATGGTTCACAGCATACTTGATAACATTTTGCTTATGGTAGGGTGGTAGGGGTCTGCTTTTTTTATTAACCTTACTTAAAATCCTTTCCCTACCCATTACATAACTTTTGAGGTTATGTTATTGCTATGACCATACCTCCCACTGAAGCATTAAAAAGCGAGCCAAATTTAACCACATGCCAATCTGCCCAGCCGTGTCTACATTTAGATGTGGCACACCCAAATCAATAAGTCCCATCACTTTAACACTTTAAGGTGCCGCAAATGGAAATTGAGCCTATTAGGAGGGACTCTTTGTCCCTGTAATCAGAACGAGGGCCCCTTTTGAGCATCTTAAGTAGTTCTCAAGAGAAATCTGATGCAGTTGCTGAAACTGAAAGCCAACTGCTGACTAGAGGGGTCATTTTAGTATATCTACATATTTAGGGGCAGATTCATTTCTTAAAATATCCACGTGAGACGCCTCCGGAATGGCCGCGAAACACCTCTTGCGGATATTTATTTTATACGGAAGTAACACTCATTTTTGCTCGCACCCCATAATAGTACAAATGCATATCGCGGACAATTGAATCTGTCCCTTAGTATATGTTTTTACGTTCATAAATAATAATAAATAATATAAATTAAAAATACTGCAATAGAAATCTGTATTTCTGATTCACAATTTATATTTTTGTGCTATTTTTCACATCACTATTCAATAAGTTACACCTACCTTGTTCAGCTTCCCAAGTGCAGATATCAGATCAGCCCACTCACTGGAATACTCAAAATTCTTTAATGCTTTATCCACAGCTGCCACATAATTTCTATATTTGGAGTCACTCAGTAACTCCACTTCTTCTGTGTTCATTCTCCCTCCACGTACCACTAGAGACCAGCTCTATGCTCAGCAACAACCATCACCTGGAAACAACAACCGATATTTAGCTGTAAGATATGCACACTTGCCAAGTATTAAACAGGTGCAAAGTAACCATAAACATCACCAAAATAAAGACATTGTTATACAAAAGAGTTCCTTTAAAACGGATGTTCACTTTGTCATCAGATACCCTGCAAAAGAAACATACCAGACTCATCTAGGTGAAGACTAGAAGAAAGTTTGTCCCAGCAAAACTACTCTACAGCCATCAAGTGGGAATGGTTTGGTAATCCGGGTGCAAACTGCCTTTGTCTCGAAAGTGTTTCTACAAAGCCTCGCAGGCAGCTAATTGAATCTGTCACTTAGTCTCTAATGAAGACCTATAGGTGAATATTTCCAGCCAGCATGCTAAAGCCGGAATACTAATCATGTGCAAGGCTGAGCCTATGCTTCATATCAGCACCCTACACCACTGAGAAGTGCTGATGAGCAGCTGGGAGAATGTTGTATGGCTGAGAGCATAGCTTAATACAGTGATGGGCAACATGTGGCCCTCCAAGTCTTCTTCAGCTCCTTCCTGATTTGTCAGATTTGTGTGATATTGTTTTTAACAATTCATTAAAATACCTGCTGACATGTTATTGTAGATCTACTTCTCATTCTTTGGATAAATGTATTGTTCTAACTTATTACTGAGATTAAGGGTAATGTGTGGCCCTTTTGAAGCTTAGAGGGCTACGAATGTGGCCCCTGAAGTGTATCAGGTTGTTTATCACTGGCATAGTATGTAATCAGCATACTAAGGCGTAAAGGGGGAAATTCCGTTAACAGCTATATGCCGGAGTCTGCACAGTGATAACCAGCCTGACATATTTGTTTATTTATGATCGTATTTGATGGAGTGAATATTAATTGAAGTGCCTCCTAAGAGCGCTTTTTGTCTGTACCTCACCAGAGTTAATCGGTAAAGGGAAGGATCATTTTTGTTCCCACAGCATGTAAATTGTATTAGTAAAATATACCTGCAGTATTCACCAATGAAGAAAAGTGTTCCAAAACAAATAATGGAACCCATAAATGGAATAGAAGCACCAGATTTGGAACTCACCATCTTGACTAGTATGCAAAAATAGTGAGCGCAAATTAAAGGAAAATAACAAGTAGCAAATTTTATGTAGCTTTCACATAATTGCATCTTTTAGTTGTTCACCATATACTTTGTATATCAATCCTGATTATGATCTATACTGTCAAAGCCAAGGTACAGCTTGATAGCAACTGTTGATCAAAAGGAAAATTGCAGGCCGAGTATGTCTGAGTATTAATGAGCTAGAGGACCTTTGTACACAATCTGGTTATTCAGGTCACTGTTACATGAATGTCACAAAATCACTGGGAAGGGCAGATCTAAAAAAAACCTTTGTGATAACATGAAAAATGATCACAGTAAATTTGAATAATAAGGGATAAGGCTGGGTACACACTACAGAAAATTTCTCCCGATGTGATATCGTTAACGATTTTATCAATGACTAAAAGTCCCGATCAGTATGCCGATTCATGTGGACACGTTTTACAAGATTTACCTTCAGATCTGTGCTCTTCATCTGTCATAACCATCGGCTGAAAAGGCTGTGACTTTGCAAACTCTATGGCGATCTGCCTACACTGCTGGTCCAGAGTGCATACACACTGCAGAATTTGCCCGACATTGTTCCATCGTGTCTAGAAATTTTTAGTCAGTTTATAAAATCAAATCAAACCAAACGATACTATGTGCTTTGGAACGATAACATATGATCGTTGGAGCGTACACACTAATGAAATATAGGACTTAACGGTCGTTTATCGTATGATTGGCACGATAATAGGGTGACAAACCTGTAGTGTACCCAGCCTAAGACACACAGGATATTTTAAATTGCTTGACTAGTCGCTTAGCCCCTTTTGGATCACCTTGTTTTTTTTATTAGGTGAAATACACAGATGATTTATGTATTTTACTATAATAAACATTTTCCCTTTCACATAAAAAACGACAGAAAACAGCTGTAGAACAGTAAAGCTTTTTTTCAAGTGTAAATTTGCAAATGATTATGTAAAACCTGCAAGTGGCCTAAGAGTTGATGAGTGCATTGCTGGATCACTACAGGCAGTTTGTGAGAAACACTAGACCCCAGGTGAAAAACAATCAGTATTCAGGACCTCATTTAGAGTCGGACGCAAAGTCCGTTTTAGGCGCATCCAACAAAAAAACCCACTATCACGCATGTGCAGAAAGCACTAAATCCACCTGCATCTTGGATGCAATTAACACTTGCAACAGCTTGCGACTCGCTACGAGAGAATGGGAGGAACGCAGAATTGTGAAGGCGTGACCATGTAAATACATCCTAGTCGCAGTGAGGCGCAGACGCAACACACGTCAAAACAGGGCTAAAGCTGTGCAGCAGGAATTAGGTGGCGCAAGCTTTAGCTGGCTGCAGGAACCGCTCGCAGCTCGATAGGGTATTAAGAGTAGGACCCAACTGGGGTTGCTTGCCACTCGTAATACCCTACCAAGCTGCGGCACACTGCCACTCCCACACTTCTTACATGGACTTTGCGTCCGACTCTAAATGAGGCCCTTAATGAGCAACTAAATGAGCAATCCTTCAAGAAACAAATGTCTAATAATATTCCTTTTGTAGGACTTTATTTAGGTTTTATGAATGAGCTACCAAATCTACTTACAGAACTTACAGTATACCAGACACTATTTTTGACTCTCTCCAATAACCCTCTTATTTCAACCCAAAGCCTTGCCTTTAATCATAATGACATGTGACATTGTGTGGGGTCATAAACTTCTGGCAGGGGCAGGGTGTGACATGAGCATATAATTATTGGGGCTTGGCAATGTCATTCATCTCATTTCTGAGGTTACAGTGCTTTAACAAAGTAAAAGTTCAGAGGGAACCTGACAGAGCACCTAAACTCACCACATGGTAGCTAATAAAGAAAATATGTTATACAGAAATAAATATTCAGAAACAACACAGCACCTAAATCTAACATATTAAATATTTCCTCTGTTCATTATGAAGATGCAAATATGTGCAAATGAACAAAGCAGAAATATATGAATAGCCTCTCTCTATCTTAACTATTCACTGCGCAAGATCCCTGACAATCTCCACTATATTGTATTGTATGTTTTTTTAGTGCCACCTTCTTTTCTAACAGGATTGTACGAAGAGTTTGCAATTATATGGCAAATAAAGAGCCCAAAAACCTAATCTGTAAATGTGTACAATGTTGCATTGTTTTGTGTTTTATCTTAAACGGTCACATCTCACTACTTGCAGCATAATGTAGTAAGTCTCTATTTCAATTTACAAAACTCACTGGTGCATAGGGAAAAGGAGTTGCAACCCATAGCAACTAGTCAGCTTATGTCTTTGTACAGGTTTGAAATGAAAGAAATGTCTGATTAGAATGGGTTGCAGAACCCTTTTTTTCTGTGTACCATTTTTATTGATGAATCCCATTAACTTTGGCCATCAAAATAACAAACATTTTCTAGTTCATATTATTTACTGTCACTTCTATATTAAACACCAAGGGGTATATTTACTAAATTGTGGGTTTGAAAAAGTGGAGATGTTGCCTATAGCAACCAATCAGATTCTAGCTGTCATTTATTTAGTACATTTTGAAAAATGACAGCTAGAATCTGATTGGTTGCTACAGGCAACATCTCCACTTTTTCAAATCCGCAGTTTAGTGAATAAACCCCCAAGTACACATACGATAATAATTTCTTCAACCAATAGGAATCAGACACCTTATTTACTACTTTTTTTGTCTACTAGACGGACAGCAGTTATAAAATTATTTTTTACCAGCAATATTGTCCATTTTTAAATAAAATTGATCAAATATATGTTGTAACACATTGAAACTATATTAACAATTGATAAGTTATAATTATATTTTTTTCATGGCTTATTAAGCCATACAAGGAAATATGTCATGAAAAGCAAGCTGACAGGGAAAAAGCTTTTGCAGGACGACAAACTTGAAAGAACCATAGTGTGGATGAAATAATGTAAAATTTATAGACAAGTTACACAACCCTGCCAATTGTGGAGAGGGGTAAAGAATTCACATTTTAAAATGTAAAAGAATATTAAAAAGTATGGTAGTATGTATAGTATATTTTAGGCTTCATTTCTGTCTGGCTTCTTAATGTGGTTAAGCAATTTCGCGATCAACAGTACATATAAATAAAGTTAATTGTATGAATAAAAGGATACAAACTCTTCCCTCCCACTATAATAGCAATACATCACAGCAGCATAAAATGATTTGTATTCTTAACTTTCTCTTTACAACCATTGTTACTCTGACCACCAATTTGAATATGTTTTTAAAACTCAAGCGAATGTGACCTTTGCTAATCACTATCTGAAAAAGCAAAATGTCAGGTAACTAATAATTACCCCTTCACATGATCAAGCTGTAATGATTCATCGTGATGCAATCTGCATAGCTGCCGAAATATACGTTACCTTGCATAGGAATGATAACATTATTTATTATAAATGTCAAAACCGCCTGTTTCTGATCTTGAACCTGTATGCGTTTTATCCATCAGTTCTACCTCCTAGGTATATTTATTTTCCACTCTGGGTATGTGTTTAAGAGCACAAATCAGTGAGATCACACTTGTGCAGTATTGTACCCTGACTGTCATGCCCTTTGGTCACACTTATCCCAGGCTGGATGTTGCCGTGTGTTGCACATATATGTAACATGACATGCTAACACCTCATCCATTTGGTATATCACCAGCAGATCTGACACATTCTGTAATCAGGGCCGACCGATTCAGGTAGATTACCAGGATGAAGGCAGTCACTCGCTGCCATTATTACAGCACACCTTGGTTCCCTGCAACCCCTAAAGCCCCAGTCCCCGTCCCAATATAATTGGGGTTCTCACCTGTGCAGAGCGGCTCCGCTCACTGCCCGGCTGACAGCTCCCGGCATGCAATTGGAAACCAGACTAGCCAGGGGTAGCAGGCGAACGAATGACATCATGAGATTGCGACAGGAAGTAGGTTACATGTTTTTTGTTCGTGATAGCCATCTTTGATATTGGAACCGTTCCCATACTTTATTATTAACCAGTTTCTCAAAATAAAAATGCGTGTGCAAGTACACGCAACTGTGCAAATAGTTGGTTACAGGCTGTAAGAAAGAACCAATAAATATTCTACCATTCATTATTCTTTTTTACTGTATGTAACTATAAATTTTAAATTTAGATAGCTTTGCAGAACATGCAACCTGCCAGTCTTTCTGATGTGACTTTATACCAGTATTTCAGTACATTATATATAACATATATGTGTATCCTTCAGTAAAATGTGAGGACACCTTTACAGCCAGTTTATATTGCTCTGAAGCCCGTCCTGAGACGTGCAGATGTGGTTACAGAGCGCTGCAGGCAGGTGGCGCTGTGAGAAGCAGTGCCGGCGCCTCTGGGCAGTGATCGCACACACGCTCCGAGGAGAGGGCTTCCTGTACACTGCTAGCAGACAGCACGGCGGCATCACTGGACATGGGCTCCACCGTGCGGCTTGAGATTAGGAAGAACATGCAGAGTGCTATTCTAATGTTGGGGTAAACGGGTATTTTCATCTTTATTATATGATATGTTAAAAAAAAATCTGGTTTGTGATTATAGACTAGCATTGAACATATGTTGTTCATTTTAAATTCATGTCAGATAATTGAATTGGAGTGGCCGCATTATTTAAAGATGATCATAGTTTTACATTTAACAATTTACCGTTTCCAACTGTCCCGTTATGTCGAGGTAATGGCTTCATTCTGCTGAAAGTTATATGAGCATAACAAGCAATGTCCTTATTTTGATTAACTGCACATTGGCATTACTTCTCTTGTCTTGTATTCTGGATATAATTTGTGCATATTCTTCTGAGTGCGTGGAGAGCACCACCTCTCGTATGTAGATGTAATTCTCTGGCTCATTTACTAACAATGCATTGAAAGTGCTAAATCAGACTTTCAATCAGACACTTTTGTGTAATTGTCTAAAAAGGTGATCCTGACCTTCAGGAACTTTAAATCATGTATTATTATTATTCAAATTTTCTTTTATTTTTATGGCTTCACAAAAGGTCTGCAGTGCTGTACATGACATATACAGAACACAGTGAGCCATAACACACACATGATACAATGATACCTGAAAAGCAAAATACAAAGACCAGGCATACTGAATAAATAATATACAGATAACATGGTAATGCAGAGCAAGTTATTTACGTGACACTGAGTGTGATGGTAATGACTAATGTAGGACTGAGCTCAAGAAAACAGGGCTAGGGAAGCCGGCCAAGAGGTACAGAGGGAATAGTAGAAACAACACAAGGCAAGGAGGCCCTGCTTGTGAGAGCTTTTATTCTAATGAAATAGGAGAGGCACAAATAGGGTGGTATCGACTGGGGGTGAAACTTGAGGCAAGGGAGTTAGGAGGAAGGCTGATATTCTTGAATAAAGAAATTTAATTTTAAGAGTAGAGGCTAACCTGATAGATTGTAGGAGATCGTTCAACAGCTGGGGAGCAGCCAGGCAAAGTCCTGGAGGCGGCAGAGGGAAGAGGTAATCAGTGAGTTAGTGAGGCTGCTGTCATTGGCAGCGTGGAGGGGGTGGAAAGGAATGTGGTTGCGGATGTGGGGAGGAGATTGGTTGAGTGTTTTGTAGGTGAGGAGTTTAACTTTAATTCTGTAGGCCACGGGGAGCCAGTGTAGTGACTGGCAGAGATAGAGTGGCAAGAGAGAAAAATAAGGTGGGCATTAGCAAGGTGGGAGGAGTCTTCGAGATGGAGCGGATGGGGTCAAGTGGGAAGGTGGAGGGGGATGGAAGGGTGCAGACTTCATCTGCAGATATCGGAGTTAAGGAAGAAAAGGTGGATGGGCTGTTCAGTTTGGGAGCAGGGGATGGAGATATTGTCCACATTGGATGAGTGGGGTAAAAAGTGACTAATGGGAGGAGATGTCATGATGTATTTTGGAGGTGAAGTGGGTATCAAAGTCGATAGCAAAGAGTGAGGAGGGATGTGGGGGAGGGCAGAGGAGGGAGATAAAGGTGGCAAAAAGGAGATGGGGGTTGGAGGATTGGGAGGAAATGAGAGCCTTGCAGTAGTATTGAGAGCGATAGTGGAGAACTGTAAGAGGCGAGTATGAACTGAAATGAAGAAACTCGGCATGAGTGCTTGACTTACTCCAGTGTCGTTCTGCTCTACGGTATCGTGGAAAATAAATCCACTTCAAAATGTGTACATTACACAGAAAATGATACAAAAATAATATATAGTGTAGCAAATCTTTATATATCATCTCTTCACTTTTGACTGATCTCTTCAAACTGTTAAACTTACATCCACAATCTGTAATCAGTCAAGTAGTGGACCACCTATTTGTGGTTGTACTCACTTAATGCTTATATTGTATATCTCATAAATCACTGATTTATATCCTTTTCCAATTTCTGTTCATCGATTTCAATGATAACCTCCAGAGTGTATATCGTTCCTCACTGGGGCTTCATCTATTCCTACACAATAGGAAAAGGACAACCAACCTGGCATAATATCCTTGCTAAAAATAATTTATAAAAAAAATACCACATAAAATTGCATATACACAATCAAATAGTGTCCCCTCCTATAGTGTAGTAAGTTTCCTACTGGATAAGTGCAGGTACAGATGGACAAAGTTTTTATACAAGCCTAGGATACTCCCATCCATCTGGCAATGGCACCCACTCATAAATTCATAATGGAAATTGTCTCGTCACAGAAGTCATTCGTCAACACGTTTCAACCTCTTTGGCCTTTTTCAATTCGTGAAGATACACTATCGATTCCATCATTTTATAGGAACAGCAATCTATCAAAATCCACCATTAGTTAACTTTACAAAGGTAAAAATAAATATATAAAAGCTCCAGGGAAACTTGCTTTAACCATCACACCATGATCATCCATCTTGTTTGTCAGTAAATCTATTTTATTGGGGGCCATGGCTTGACATATCTCATGAATGCTCCGATATCTCTTAATATAGATTGGAGTTAATCTACCTCTATTTGACTGTCAAATCTACCTACTGGCTGAGTACAAGATAGGAGACACCCTACCAGGAAGATTGAAGACGCTTCTTCATCTCAATAGTCATCCTGCTCTCCGCAGGTTTCCACTTGCCTGCTTTACAATTACAGCTCCTCCGCTCTGCACTGCCTGTCCATCGGCATACCAGCTTCTGGCGTGGAGCCTTCTCATCCCAGTTGAAAGTGACTTCCACCTCAAGTAGGCTCTTCCACTATTTGGGGACCGTTTCTATTCAGTGCAAGGCACACTAAAGGCCACCAATTGACTTGCAATAGTCTCTGTCTGCTGGGCTGCCTCTATATCCAGACACTGCAGACTTCTATTAGGATTCTCTGCCTTTACTCCCAACCTAGTGTCTTCCACAAGGTAAGTACCACAATTATTTCCTAGTTTATGCTTGGGATACCCTCTATATAAGAAGTGTCCCAAGTTCAGTTCTCACGAGCTACCAACAGTTCATATTTTCAGGATTTCTTTAATCATGCACAGGTGAGTTAATCTATTTTACTGGGTCAGTAATTATCCCACCTGTTTCTGCAGAAAGAAACTTTGAAAACATTAACTGTTGGTAGCCCTTGAGGACTGAACTATATGTTTCCCCTAGTTCACTTGTAGCCATTATATTCTAGCTGAATTCACATATCTGCTATTTGTGAAGACCTCAGCTTTCAACAATTTTTTGCTCACTTCACTAACACTTCAAGCATTGTGCATCTCCTTCATTATTTGTGGCCAACATGACTCGCCATATCGGTAATAATTAACCTCTGACGGTGCCTTATACTTTACCAATTTGTCAGCCATTCTGATAATCTTTTGGGTTGGGTACGAATGAATTGGGTATAATGATCCTGATTATTCGGACACTACTTACCCCGACGTGGAGAGATTGAAGGGTTCCTTCACCGACCAGTGTGCAGGGCGACTTCTGTATAAACCGACTGGAAGCCATGGCGATCCCTGAAGAAGCCGGCGCCAGCTGATGACGTCACCGCAGTCATCGGTGTTATGAAGGGGGTAATACTTACATTGGCCCCTACCCCCTTCATAGCACCGGTGACTGCGTCGCGTTTATCGGTGACGTCATCAGCTGTTTACACAGAAGTCGCCCTGCACGCTGGTTGGGGAAGGAGCCGTTCAGTCTCTCCAGGTCGGAGCAAGTAGTGTTGGGGTAGTTAGCATCGATATGCTGATTACCACCGAATCTTTCCATATTGTGTTAGTGAAGCGCCACCTCATGGTCATTTGGTATACTACATTCTGACATTACAACCACCTTTCCATAAGGATGTTTGATCTGTATTAATCAAGACCTCTTAGTCTTCCCATCTTACTGCTGCTGAGATCACTCTAACATTGTTTTCACTGTGACCTGTCTATACCTCCTTCATGATGGAGGAGTTTGTCAATAACCCCAACTCCTGCAACTGCCCAATGAGTCATAGGAGATAGGAAACATGGTGACCACTCCACTATTTCATCTGGAAAAACCCAAGAAAAGGGCCCTTGTGATGCTTATAATGTTACAGAAGTAAATAATCTTCTTTCTCCCCATTCTACGTCCAAAGAACCTGTTCTACATCCGCCTTCTATCTCATATCATGAGGTACTTAGAGTAATTAAAGAAACCATTGAACCGCTCGTACAACAACTAGTGACCTTGCTTACAGTAGCAAAACATTAGATGAAGAATCAAGTCTCACAAAAGGCAAAGCAAGTCCAGCTTAATAAGTTGCGCATCGGAGAGAATATACACAAGATCGAATTTCAATAACGTCTTGCTGAATCCATGCTCAAAACAAATGCTGAAATTGGATGGTCTGGAAAATAAATCCTGGAAAAATTACCTCCGTCTTGTGTGTCTTCACGAATCAATCAAGGGTCTTGCATTGCTGTTATTCTTATCCAGTGACCTTCCACAGATCCTACAAATCTCGGGCAAAATATCTTCCATTGACATTGAGAGAACCCACAGGCTCGGACTGCCACAAGAGACTTTGGACTGCTTATAAGAAAAGGTTATCTTTAACTGGGAAGACCACCATCTACTAGTCTTCAAAGGTCACTCTGCGGAACTTGCAAAGACGAGGAAATATTTCTCCACGGTGTGGTGCCGAGCTTACAATCAAGTCAAGTGACAGCTGTTTTCAGGAACATATCTTCTTCCACTTGATACTTTCCAATTTTATAATTAAATCTGTAGTGTCCTTAATATATGACTTATTCTTCACAACATCTAACTGATAATGAAAACTATAAAGTGTGAAAGATTCTCCCTGTATGGTCGCTACTATTACTCCCTGGAGGATTTTTCTAATTCTCATATACCTTTGGTGAAATTTATATTTCAGAAATATTTGGGTTTGTAGTGTTCAATTAATTATATTCTCCGTTTTATCATATTATTTTATGGTGAACCTATCAATTTTTAAAATATTTTCTTTAGGGTTCCTTTTTAATTAAATATATATTCAGTCATTTAATTGTCTGTGAATCTCTTTAATGTACTACTCCTGATTTCATAATTACTATCCCCCCCCCCCTTTTTCTTCGAGTTTTATAATTATGTTGGACTGGGCTTTTAAAGTCTTTGCAGCATATCTTTAATTTTTCTTTAAATTAATTGTTGGTTTAGTTTTGTATTTGAACTCTCTTCTAAATTGTCAACTACCAGTTTCCCAAATGTCTCAATGAATCTACCCCCTTATATGTTGGATCATTCTTCTTAGCATTTTTGTTATTAAAAATTCCCTTTGTGCCTTTTAGGAACAACATATTTTTTTTTAATGACAACTTCTGCATATCTTCTGGATATCTATAAGCATTTAGAATAAATTTGTTAGTGGGGACAAATTTTAACCCTTTGTTAGTGAGGGATTCTTCATCTGTTGATAGAACAGACAAACTTAAACATTTTTGTCATCTTTTGATGTCTCTTCATTAGTGTAACTTTTTTCTTTTTTGTGAAAATATTTTTTTTTCTACCTACCCTTTATACCTCTCTTTGTGCAAATAAACTTCACTTTTACTTTCCTCTACTTGGAAGTTCAGAATTGGTTCCTGTGTATATTGGATCATAGCAATCATATATTTTGGGCTCTCATTCATTCTTCTATCTCCATACTGTTCTCTATTTTTCCAGTTGTTATTGCTGTTTTTCTTTAACACATACTTGGCCGATTGATATATTGTTCTCATTCTTGTTTGTTCTCCATTTTTTTCTGTGAATATTGAACTATGTTCCATTTATCTTATTTCACCTATATTTTACTCCTAATGTCTCTATAGTTTTCTTATTTTTATGTCCTGGAAAGTTTGTAAGGCCCATTATTAAAAGTTTGAGTTTGTCTGGGAACTTGTGATCTTCCTATTATATCATTCTTGTCTCTATTATTCTTTCTTTGTTTTTTGTTAATTAAAGCGCTCTCTCTTTTATTTACTTAATGTCTTCCATTGTGCGATAAGCCTCTAGATCAGTGTTTCTCAACTCCAGTCCTCAGGACTCCTAACAGTGCATGTTTTCCATATATCCTTGCTCAAGCACAGGTGTATTCATTACTGACTGACACATTGTGACAGATCCACAGGTGGTATAATTATTTCTCTTGTCACCTGAAAAACCTGTACTGTTAGGGGTCCCTGAGGACTGGAGTTGAGAAACACTGTTCTAGATCCTTAAATGAGTGAATGTGTCTTCAGAGTGATGTAATTTGGATAAATCTATCTCTTCTCAACAATTATTTTCATTAAGGAAAATGAGCAAGATCCTGAAGTCTCTCCCCAATATTTTTTTTTTTTTTAAAGTAATTTTTATTAGGGTTTTTTTCAAAACAAAACAATGAGTTTGAAACATACCAAGAGAATGTATAAACATACTTATACATATGAAACTCAAATGATTACACACAATAGTAAGAAAGATAAATTATCTAAAATCCGGTATGGTATTCATGGAAAAGAAAAATGTTGTTTGTTTTTATTTTTCAGGGGGAGGGGGGAGACGAACAATGGGGGAAGGAAAGGTTTTGGGGATGGGGAGGGGAACAGGAAAATATTCTACTCATTGTTTTATGCATCAGAATATAGGAAAGAGGAGCTCTCCCCAATATTTTATATATAGTACTTTTTAAACCAAAATGAATGCATTGATGCTCTCAAGGGTGACTGATTACCACCAAATTTCCCCATTTTATGTTTCTTGAGGAGGACTATTTACATTTTATCATCACTCTCTATGAAAACATATTTATGACACTCTGGAAGTTTGTGATGCAAATTTAAACCTCTTTGAAAAACAATGCTTGCCAAACGCACAGCTCTATTTATACACATTGTGCCGCCTCACTTCAAAGTACAAAATAGAAAACATAACCGTATAGATAGTGGCTCCTTATGAACCCCTAATTCCTTGTAGTATTTTTATTCAAAGATATTTGTATGTACATCATCTCCATGTTACTGCTTCTTTTGTTGTTATATGAAGGAGGGTAGGGCAGCCATGTCCATCCAGACCAGTTACATTATGGATGAGGGTACCTGATCAGTCAGGGTCTGTCTGCTCAATATTCTTCTTTTTTTTTTTCTTTTTTTTTTTTTTACCTTCTACCTTTTTTTTTTTTTTTGCCTCTAGTAAGTAGCCTGTATGTAATGTTTGTGCTCTAGTACGACCTACCCATAACAGACAGGCAATATTGTGCGGGCATATGCAGCATATCCTCTAACTGGTTGGGAGAGTGCAGTGATTACGTTGTGCGTTGGGGGAAACAGATGAAGAATAGCCTGCTACTTGCATGTAGTAAGAAAGTAGGGTAGAACAGTAACAATTGTGTGGTTTTCTGGTTGATATGAGCAACATCTCCATTTTTCCTTTTTAGAAGGTTCAGTAAATCTACCCCCCTATGCAGGTTGTCTTTTGCAGAAATGAACCGTTTGCATTGGTTGATTCATACACTGGGGCAATGATGTCACAGAAACTAATGCTCAACTTTTTTAACTAGATCAGATCCCATCAGGTTACTGTTCAAAATATGTGGGGAGAGTTACAGCTTCCTGTTGTAGTGGGGAGGTAATACTCTACTTTTTAACAGCTGCAGGGAAATATCCGGCTAGCACCACACCATGTATTTTACTCCAATGGTTCAGTGCTTGATGGTTAGTTACGGAACTGGCTATTTAAAGCTTAAAACTATCATTAGTTGACACATGCATTGGATAAGGAGGTAGTAGGGTTTCTGTCAAAAACTTGAGTGTTTGCGAAAGCTCTTTTTTAGGGCATTACTAAATATTGACTACACTTCAACTGAGTCAGCCAGAATGGTAAATTGACTGCTTGCCCATGTGTCACAAACAATGAATATTTGTTCACCCTGATCAAAGATTCTGGAGCGGGTGTAAAATAAGGAAGGGCTTCCTTTTGCAGTGAGGATGAAATAAAAGAGACCATTGAGGTTAGAGGACATAAGGGCGGCTTTTTCGGAAAAAAAATAAATAAATAAAAGTTCTGAAAAAAGACTTTTTTCCTAAACCAATATTGGGAAAAGGTTTCAATTTTAATTCCAGTGAGAGTGGATAAAAATTCAGTATTGCAAGCTGTAATTATGTTTTACAAAATGAAAGGCTATTGTTCATCTTTCTCTACAACATATTATATTTGTAAAAATTGTTATCAGTTGCCTCTATACAGTTTTACAAACTTTAACAAAAAAAATAAACAGGTTTGAAATTAACATTTATTTGAACAAACTGCGCACTCTCCTAATCCACACTCGTTAGACATATCTGTATTCTAAAGAGCTCATTAGAAATAAAATAATAATCTTGATCTACTTTTTGATCCAACTTATCAGCAAACCTACAGGGATGATGGTTTTTTGGGGGGAAACTGACAATCCACGGTCTTAGTGTTATGTAGCATAGATGTAAAATCTAATTTATAATAAATAAAAGGGAAAAGGGGGTAGAGAGCCAGCTCTTCATTAATTTTCCCTCCACGCTGATTAAATTAAACACGAGATCTGTTGCACTTCCCACTGGTTGTATCTGCTATTTCATTTATTAATTTTTAATAGTTTTGCAGTATCAGTCAAATGTGACCTTTATAGTTAACTATGTGCTCTCAATATGAATTCTAGTGTCTGCTAGAGTCATTTTTATTCATTGCAGTTCAAAAAATAATTGAGAAGAGTATTTATCAACAACCTATGCCTGAAGTTAAATGTTGTTTGTTTTTGTGCCTTTCTATTTTTTAGGGGCCTTGAAGGCAAAAGATTTCCAATTGACATTTCAGTAACTCAGTCAGCCTTACAAATCCAGTCTCCTGATAACTGCGAAGAACTTCATTTACCACAGGAGGTCAAACTAATTCCTTCCACATGCAGATATGTGCAGCACTTCTCTGGTGAAGGATTGCATGTGCGACTTAAGGCAGAAGTTGGCTGCACTACAGGTACTGGCACAGAAGAATACATGTATGAATAAATGGGGAAAAGGGTTCAAGTAACAATTTTTAGTGAAATAAAGTTAATAAACAGGCTTGTACCAAAATTGATACCAAAGAACCACATTTTTATATTATCCAGCAAAAAAAAAAACCTTTAATATGTAGACTGTTTTTTTGTCCAGAACTCCTTTCCCCAGTGACCAGCTAACTGAGTGTAAATCATGAAATTCTAGCACAATGGACAAAATTACAACTGACAAACAAAAATGTAATGTCAATAATTTTGCTTCACTTCGACAGACATGGTTAACATCCAATCACTGTCCAGAGCAGCGCAGGGATCCCAAATCCTTGTGTAAGATTTAAAATGCTCTACATCTTGAGGGGTCTCTGTCTTTCCTAATTCCCTGAAGAATCCCCCCACTCTGCACTTATATACCCTCCCATAATAGTATGTGTGTGTGTATATATATATATATATATATCTGTAGATGGATAGATATCAGTAGGTGGCAGTAGCACTATTTCTAAGCATTATAACAGTATGTTGCTTATTTGTTCTGGTACCATTTTCGAATAGATGCAGAAAAACTAAAGCACAAAAGACAGTCTAAACCCAGCAGCTCATCACTACATTTCCAGGGGGTATTATCTAATCTGGGTGTGGTACTGCTTCACCTAAGAATTAATGTTTAATAAGAGCAAAATATATAAGAATATGTGTAGATACGTGCTTTCACTATTACGTTATGTTATAGTTATACATGCATCTATCAGGTGAAGCATGATTAAAGTTTTGTTTGACATATTTTAGCTTTATATCATCATCATTTATTTTTAAGGTGCCACAATTTTCAGAGCTGTACAGTCATTATATAAAATCTACAAGTAAACATTTTAGCAAATAACACAATAGCAAAACATGGAAGTGCCACTACAAATATAAATTGTAAAGTAGAAATAAACAAGTGAAAGATAAATGGAGGATCTCAACAGTCACACAAAAAAAGATGGGACATTGGAGGTAGACAAGAAGATGGCATAATAGGTGAATAGGGTAGAGAGGGCCCTGCTCAAGAGAGCTTTACAATGTATATCACCTTTATTACTCTTTCTGTCAATTGCTGTTAATTTAATCACTTCTGTCGCACACCCCAATAGTCTATAAATCCTGGAGAGTATCACAGTATAGTTTGTTTAGATTCCATATGTTAGCTTACACAGTAAAAACAAACCCACACCCAAAATTACACATGGAAAATGAAAGTGGTACTTGATCATTTGGTAAAGTGTACCTGTCAAGCAGATCTGAAAATGTATTTGTGAATAGTTTATCCTAAATTACGTCTAACTGCAATTACACAATTTTTCTTAAGTGTACCCTTATACTCTAAATCAACTGTGGTACTGTGGTATGATTTATTTTCCTCCCTCCCTCATCGTCTGATGCCTCTGCCCACTTTTCTCAAGCTGGAGAATGTAAGTTCTAGATAACCTGTTATCGGTGCCCCTGATTTCATGAATTCAAGACAATCTGAAAAAGTATATTGGGTCCTTGTTTATATTTTGTCTAACACGGGATTTGAAGATTGTTCATTCAGCTTGGTCAAGCAAGTTTTCCAAGTTTTGCATATGTGTGTAAGTTTAAGCCCCTCTTTTTCTGATTACACTTTCCCAATAAATATATATTTTTCTGGACAATAACATCTAAAAAATAAAATTATGCTTCCAAAAAATCGATGGTATTTTATAGTATTTTTTTTTTTTTAAACAACATGGTACAGAATTTAAAAGATTCAAAAGTTTTTAAAATTTACACAACAAATTTAAACTTTTGGCCGAAATCTATACTTTTGAATTACAAACATAACTTTAGAGAACAATGTTTACTCTTGAATAACTCGCACAAACACTAGGTGGACCAAACCAAAGCTTTATGTATCTGTGGTTTTATGCTCTAAAGTACAGTTGTGCAAAGCAAATAGTCAAAATAAGAATAGCACAGGGAAAGCATTAATCCATATTATGGAATTGTTACTTGTGGAAAGGTTAAAGGTGTTCCTTGGGGTGTCTATTACTTGTGGTGGAGCTTGGGATCACAGCTGGAAGAATAATATCAGTTGATTGAAGGGTATTATTGGCTGAAAGGATTTATTTGATTTTTTTGAGGCATTTGCAGGATTAAAAAAAAAAAGTGTGTAAAACCATAAAGATAAAAAAAAGAAAGAATAGCAATTGACTTGCGCACTGCTGTCATGAATAGAGCTTCAAACGCACATTAACATTTTTTTGGATGTGTGACTTGAATTTTATGTTGTATATACATTTTTATTTTATTATATTTTTTTATATAATGTAAAGGGAAATGGAAAGGTTTATGAAAAGTGGGGAAGGAAAATGGGGAGTCACAAGACCCTGGCAAAAACATACCCACTTTTAAAGTTTAATGGCAAACAAATACACAGCCCTTGAAAAATGTGTTCAAATTAGTCTTACTATGGCTTCTCCTCAAGTCCATGGATCCTCCTCAGTTCACTAGAAAGAAATCATTAGGTGCCTCAATCCTATCCTTTTTATATTTTAACCATGTGTTCACACTACAAAAAAATCTGGGAGGGATCTTTCAACATGTAGTTGAACAAAGATTGTTGCCAGACTGCTGTGGATCACACGGCTGGGCAATGTTGGTTTTAATCAGTGACACCAGGGCCAATTTAGCTACAGAAGAAACATGTCCACCCCTACATGACTTACATGTAGGGGAAGACAGTTCTTTAATAGGGCATTTGGCGGTATAACTAATAGGGTTATAAAAATAGAATCAAGCTCTCAGTTAATCTCCAAATTTCTTAGACATTGGGGAAATCCCATGTTGGTGGAAGCTTTGGTAAGAACAACCTCTGAAATGGTGTGGAGAAACATTGAATTTAATGTATTTCTGTGGTCATGTACAGGCGGTTCAAGACATTAGGAAGTTTTTTTTGTAAACTTAAATTGCTTGGAAAAATATTTTCTGTATGTTGAAATCTCCTTCCCTAAATCCCTCTGCCATGCCACCATATATGAATTTGGGTCCTGTGGTTCTATATTAAGTACCGTATTTCCCCATGTATATGACGCTCCACTGTATAAGACGCACCTATATAAATCAGGTGAAAAAATTGAGGATAAACATTATCCTCAATTTTTTCAGAGTAATTGTGCAGCATATACAGAGGAGAGACAACGCTATAGTAAATTCTGCCTTACCCTGTCAGATGATTCCTCTGTCCGGTAAAGTCTTCTTTCTTCTGTCCGTCTGATCCTGATGCTGGAAAGCCGCTTAAGGTCCTCTTCGCGATGACCTTTCAGGACCTTGTCAAGGTCCTGAAAGGATCCTATCAGGTACTTGTCGCGTCGCGAAGAGGACCTTAAATGGATTTCCAGCATCAGGATCAGACGGACAGAAGAAAGGAGACTTTACCGAACAGAGGAATCATCTGTCAAGGTAAGTGCTACTACCCCTGTATAAGACGCACCCAGTTTTTAGACCCAAAATTTTGGGGGAAAAGGTGCGTCTTATACATGGGGAAATACGGTATATGAGCATATAATTGAGATAAAGAAAACATATCTAATGAAATAAATGATGGTAGTATAGCATAATTGTTTACTAGGGCTCTTAAAAAAAACTTTAGCAAATATAGAATGGTGTCCTGATTATAATTTGATCAGGAATCAAGAACATAATATATTAATGTGATCCTGATCCTTTCGAAAATATGAGTTGTTTTAACATCAAGTCACTGTAAGTAAATAAGGGTTAATATATGCTTTAGAGATCTGCTTTGTGTCACTGTTTAATTGTTTATGCAGCAATGCCTGATGTCATAGATTATGGTTTTATTGCGCTACTCCCAGATGCTAAAAGATTTCAGAAAAGAAGAACCAATCGGGGTCACCATATACATCAATACTTTTCATTATCCATATATGAGAAGACCGCTGTATATATTTGTTTTCCATGAAACTGACCACTCAAAAAAAGTGTCATCCATAGATACTAGCCGCATAAAGAAGATAGAATTAATGTATCTTCCTATGCATATGTGCAGAGAATCATAACTTACTGTTTAGTGGACATGGTGTAATGTATCTGTTATATTACAAAATAAATATATCCTAGTAGTTATAGTATTCAGTACTAAAAATACGGGGGAACAAAACCAACCGAAACTACCAGATATTATCCGATTGATTTTCATTTTAAATACTCAACCTAAATACATGTGAATACATTTTAAGTTATACAGCACACATAATTGGAGCACAAGCGGAGAACTACATGCGATACAGCTGAAAGTACATATTACATATGCAGTGTAGACATCCATTTGTGGGCAGAACAATTTTATGAATATGCAGCCTACCCGTTCAGTAGAAACAAGTGACATAACTGTGACCCAAGATAGGCCATATTATATGAATTTTACTGGAAGACTCAAAATGGCTTCCCCACTTATGTGTAAGCTATAAGTGCACTATGGCTGGACAAATGGTTGCAGTGGCTCTAGAGCCATACAATGAGTATCTGCAGGCAACAGTGAAGCATGGTGGAGGTTCCTTGCAAGTTTGGGATTGCATTTCAGCAAATGGAGTTCAGGATTAATGGTGTCCTCAATGCTGAGAAATACAGGCAAGTACTTATCCATCATGCAATACCATCAGGGAGACATCTGATTGGCTCCAAATATATTCTGCAGCAGTACAAGGACCCCAAACATACAGCCAATGTCAATAAGAGCTGTCCTTAATGTAAATCAGATCAAGGAGTCCTGGAAGTGATGATATGGCCCCCACAGAGCCCTGGTCATTCCACATCGGATCACCCAAAAAAATTGAAATATCCACCACCATCTCAGATTTTTATGGTTTTTCTTTTGATAAGTGAGGATGTCCAAAAAACTATTTCTGCCCAATATCTCAACTGTCTGACCAGTAGTTTCCGATTTTTTTTTTTTTTTTTTTCAATGTTTTAAAATATTTACTAATTGCGGCTTATTTATTCCAGTTTATTTGAAATATCACTGATGTTTATTAAGGAATCACCACGAAATTTGGACTCATAAGGTATCTTTTCCTACAGAATCCAAAAATCCTAAGCAAATTACTCCACCTGCCTTACGTTTCCAGTTACAGCAAAAATGCAAGCTTTTGGAAAAGGACTAAAAATGCTAGGTTAAATCAATATTCGATATCCCCATTTTTTTAGGTGCTTAATAAAGGTATACATTACTGCCACAAAATAATCAGCATGGGACTCTGTTTGATAGTGGAGAAAAAAATATTGAAGTTGTCCATGTTTATAGATTTTCACCTTCAACCGATAGTAAAAGAAAATAGAACATATTTGAGGGATATGACCAACATATTGAAGAAATTAAAATTAATTTCTTGGGATAAAGAGTGTTATCGAGTAACGATGTATGTTGGCTATATACTAATATTAACCATAAAGTGGGGTTTGAAGTAGTAATAATTGTGTAGAAGATTACTTTCTCTTGAAAGGGATTGAATTTATTTTGATCAATAATTATTTTGAAGAGAGTTACTACTTGCAGGAAGTGTTACTGCTATGGGGATCAGGTTTACCCCCTGTTACTCCAACTTATTTAGGAATAGGTGGGAGGCGAAGTTTGTGTGGACAGGGCATGAACAGAGGGCAAGCCTGGTTGCATGGTATCATTTTATTGATAACCATGATCATTTTCGTGTGGAGGGGTAGTACGGAGAGGCTAGTTGCCTTTTGTTCTTACTTTAGCACTAATATGGAATTGAACTTTACATTTGACATCCATTCAGTAAGTGTGAACCTTCTGGATCTTGCTATCTACAGTGCATTGAGAAGGGTGGGATGCAGACTAAAATATATAAAAAAAAATATCCACTAATAGCAATGCCTAAATTAAGGCAAATAGTCATCATCATTGTAACTGGATTAAGGGGATACCATTGGGGCAGTTCCAACCAGTAAAAATAAATTGCTCCACTAAACCACTCTTTGTTATACAAGTTGAGATGATGAAGGATCGTTTTTTGAAAAAGGGTTACCCCAAAGATGACCGTACTAGAAAAAGTTAGGGTCTTGATAGGGAAATATTGTTGAAAAATGACAGTACAAATTCATCTAACATTGCATTTATTACGAAGTACAATGCTCAATACAAACAGGTGAAGTAGGCTATAAGAAAACATTGGGACCACCTCAAGTAGGATACTAAATTAATAAACATTATTCCAGAAAGACCTAAATTTATCTATAAAAGACTCCCAATTTACGGGATAATCTAGAGACTAATGTATTACCTAGAGAGATGTGGAGACACTTAATTACAACAAAAGGTTTCCATTAATGTGGAGTATGTATTGGTTGTAAATCTATAAAGAGTAAAATGACTACTATCTGTAGATGGACGGATATATCCAGTGAAAGAATTTATTATGTGTAATTCCAAAAATGTGGTTTCCATTTTGGAATGCATATTTGGGAAATAGTATGTGGGTAAAACATGTACTCTTAATACTCGTATTATCACATTTTAAAGACCATCACAATTATTCGATTGATGGACTAGTGTATTTCTGTGCTGTCAAATTGGTTAGGGAGAACTGAAGGAATAGAAATAAGACCAGTTTGGCCAACGCAGAAATTTAATATATTTACAATATGAAGACACTTGTAACACGTGGACTAAACAACGACTTTGAATTGAAGTGGTTTTTGTAATTATATAAATTATGACATAAATTACATAAATTTTGCTGATTCATTGGATAAGAGTCCGCTGATCCTGTATAGTGTCAAGAGATTGTTATGGTGGTTTAGAAAGTAATGGTAGAAATGAAGATCATATTTATTTTGATTAATTTTGATGTAATATGGATTGCCACTACTAAATGTTAATATTCCTTAAAAGGTTTGGGGCTGTAGACGTAGTATCCATATTCTAATTCATTTAAATAAAGAGATGGGTCTAATATTAAGTGGTATATTTTACTCACCGATAAGGTATGGTAAATGGGATTATCTAATTATCATATCCTATTTTGATATTGTTGAGGAGTAATTGGTAAATTTCTCAATTGAAATGGATTGGGTGTTGGAGACAATGTTATATATACTACTATTGAGAAATAGGAGACATTAGAACTGAAAGTGTTTATTGGGATCTGAAAGAAATAAAAAATGGGTTGTTATGGTATCGTTTGGGGCCATATTGAGAAATCGTAACTAACAATGGTTGCTATGGCACCAATTTATATCATAATAATGTAACATATAGTTGTATATCAGAGCGTCACTTCCGGATTTAAAAACGGGTTCTTATGGCAAATATTTAAATATATCAGCATAAGCGAATAAATCATGATGTGTACAGCGCTACATCAGGGTGTCACTTCTGGTTGCAGAGACGGAATTATATGATGCCAATTGGTTACCAAGACAATGCGGTCCGGAATGGGCTCTGTTTTAATAAAAACATGAAAAATACATCATGGAGCGTAATCCCAATAAAAAAACAAGTATGTTTAAGGTTATTATTTGTATTTGGATGAATATATAGGATTGGAGCATAAACTGTTGCTATGGCAACCATATTGTATCGGAATTATTGGAAGGTAACTGTCATTTTGTGAACTACTATGTAAGTATACATTCCTGGTTTAAGATAGGTTTGTTATTTATGAAAAGTGTGGCACTATTTCATTTATGTGATTCTGTTGAAACCAAGTTCTTTCAATTGACTATTCACTGTTATCAGTAGAATCTGAGGGTGAGAACATCCCTTACACTGATAAAGATCCAGAAGGATGGAAACGCGTTAGTGGATTGGAGGAGGTGCCTATTGGGACTTTATTCTTGTCACCTACTGTTTGGAGGAATTGTTTACAAAAGAGGACCACTGAACACCTGGCCCTAAATATTGTTATGCGATATACCCTCGGCAGGATCTAGTAGGAATAATTGCTTCACTAGCCACCCTCCTAAGGGGATTTATATGTTTTGTATTATTTTAAATTGTTTGCTGTTTAATAAATACATATGAAGTTTTAAGGGTAATTTTCCCAGGTTTGGCCTTTTTTTTCTTTATTTCCGAGCCTGCTGTACCATCTCATCCCTATATGAGGAGGATATAAAGAGGATCGTGAGGAAGAAAGTGAGAAAGATTATCTCCTGAGGCTGAACTCTGAAGAATAGCTAATGAAGCACACTACCACTGGGGGTGAAAGGAGATTGGTCACCACTGCATGGAGTCTTTTGTGTTTTACACTGGGATTTTACTTTGGTGAAAGCCATGTTCTAATAGGAAGAAATGAATTGCTTTAGCATACTTCACCATATACAATCTTTTTCTTTTTATGTGTAATCACTGCTCCTGGTTGGGAAGAGTGGAGATAAAGAAGTAAAGAAAAGAGATCATTTTCAAGTTTTACTTGGACATTATATGATAATTTTCTGATTATTCTTCAGATATTGACTTTATATGACAGAGACAAGTTCCTGGTTATCTGCCTATCTCCTGTTTTCGGATTACTGGTGATCCTAAGTGGTTTGATAGGGCTGCTGTGACTTTTTTGATGCACTCTGGAAAAATTGTATATTACTTTTTAGCGATTAGTAAGTAGTGTTATATATTGATAAAGCAACATTTCAGAAACTTATGGTCAGACACGTGAGATATTTGGCAGAAATAGGTTTTTTTTTCCATCCTCTCAACTAAAAAAATTACGTTAATCTGAGATGGGTGGTGGACACACCTGGTTAAACTGACGTGTAATGACCCTTATATATATTTTGGTTTTTTTTTATTCTTATTCTGAAGTGTCAGTGCATAGATAAAGTCTGAGACATAGCTTGGGATAAAGAGGGACATCCAGTCTTGGAAACGGATGAAAAGAACAACCGTAGGAACAAGATGCTGTACAATTAGTTCTTATGAATCAAATCTTACTGCCGGTAGATGTTTATGCAGTGATGAGGATACAAGGAACACAATAGCGTCTCTCCAGTATTGGCTTTAAAAACTCAGCACAATGGTCCGAACGCTAGCATTCTATAATACTCCTTGTGTTTAGTAGTCTGGTGTTTAATTTCCCACTCTCCAGAGATTCCAGTATAGTAAATTCAAACTCAGGTGTGCTCTTGTAAGATAAATGGAAAGCACAATAATTTCTGCTGGTAAAAAAATAAAAAACTTGACGCGTTTCTCCACTATATCATCATCACCATTTATTTATATAGCGCCACTGATTCTGCAGCGCTGTACAAAGAACTCATTCACATAAGTCCCTGCACCATTGGAGCTTACAGTCTAAATTCCGTAACATACACACAGACAGACAGAGAGAGAGAGAGAGAGAGAGATATATATAGAGAGACTAGGGTCAATTTTTGATAGCAGCCAATTAACCTACTTTTGGAGTGTGGGAGGAAACCCACACAAACACAGGGAGAACACATGCAAACTCCACATGTTTGGGAATTGAACTCATGACCCCAGTGCTGTGAGGCAGAAGTGCTAACCACTTAGCCACCGTGCTGCCCCACTATATCTAGTGGTTTCTTCAGAAGGCAACATTGCTCCGTGTTGCATGTCCACATTTTTATTCCAAGGGATCCAATCAGAATGTGTTTTTAATTGGTTTCATCTGCTCCATACTCAGTAGGAGTATTGGTGCACACCATTTAAATATAATTTATCATACACTGGTCTTCAAAATAGAAAGGAAATCAAATACAATCTGACATGCTACAATCCTGATATAAAGCATTGAATTGACACTTAAACACCAGCAGGTTATATTCTAGCGAGTATTTATCACATAGGCAGCTTAAATGAAAGTCATATATAAAAACGGAGAGAGCGAGAGATTCAATTCTGTTCAGTGTATCGTTCAGTAGGATAATGTTACCAATTAGTAAATCTCGTTTAAAAGAAGGGGAGCAAGAAACAGGACTGTATCAACCGACCAGTAGCACATAATGAAGTGTCTGAACTGTTCATCTACTATGTTGGTTCTGCTCCAAACTGGGTGCAGACAATCTTTTATATAGACCAATTTTTGGCCAAGTATTACACCTACGTCCTACAAACCCAAATCCTTACACCAACTACTCAGCCACACATAAAATGCTATGGAGTGAAGAATCCTGCCTTCTCTTCTGTATGCTGAGACACTGAGTTTGCTGCATGTCTAAGAGCAGTCCCTAGCTTCATGCATTTCTTCTTCACTTTCCTCTTATCGACCTCCGCAAACTTTTTGAACAATGTTTAGAATGTGCTTTAGCTGTAGCTTTGGGCAGGAATATTACCTCCAACTTCCTTTCACTAACCAGTTCCAAAAAATATATCCTTTACCACGGAGTCCCCCATAAGTTGTTTCCTACCTTCCTGGCTTTCTGTTACTACTGTGTGACCTATGCAATCTAACGTTGTAGGGCCACAAATGAGTTTTTTGCAAGGTTATAGCTTGTACAATATGTGTTCTTCCAACTCTTCTCCTTCCAGAGTTCACATTTGTCCAGTCAGTATGTCTATTGGGGATTCTGAGGCAGTGGTGGTCTCAGAGATGCAGATATCCTACTTATCTCAGACTGTAGTTTAGTTATCAACTTCTGTAACAAAGAGAATGACTAAAGCTGGGTACACACTACAAGGTTTTCGTCCAATAATCGGCTCAATCAGCCGACATACGACCGCTCGTTCAAAAGTCGGGTCAGTGTGTATAGTGACACGCTGGTCGAAGGTCTGCCCAAATGGACGATTGTCGTCTCATTTGGTTGGTCGTACCGTTTAATATTTTCGTTTCCGTTGTGTAGTGTGTATAAATTTCCGACCAATGTGTACGAAATTGCAATCATTGCTCACGACAACATGGCTGTAAAAAGTCGCTAAAGGGAAGTCTGCTCTGCCCTTTATCTTCTAAAACAAGGCTAATGTGTTTGCAGTCCATGGACCGAGCAATCCGACCATCGATCGCATGTAAAATCGATCAGCATAAAAAGTTGGTGGAAAATTCTGTAGTGTGTACCTAGCTTTACAGATTGTACACAAGCTGAGTTCCCAAAATATCTCGCAAAAAATAACGGCATTGCATCCACTACACTTTACTACACAATATCAAACATTGACAATGCTTGTTGCTGTGTTCTAACTCATCTGGTTGTGTTTGCAACTCGCAAAACACTTAAACAATCAACCTGCACTTTAGCTGACAAGCTATAGTGGTTTATTGAGCAGTGGCATACAGAAGTTCACCTGCTAGCAGCTGTTGAAGGGGAAAGCTTGTATATATTTTGCACTGTAATCGTTAAATTTCAATGTTTTTGTAGGAGTGCATTTCATATATATCATGGCCCAAATGCACAGAAATTTTGTTTTTTGTGTGTACATTAAACTTTCCTCTAAGCTTTATGTTTATCGCTTTTGTGCATCTTATTGTTTAAATATTTCATTTTTGTTGTGTGAAGTAATGCAATTGCGGTAGTTATATATCCACATGCTTTTGTGTCCCATATGTGCTGTTTTTCAGATGTTCAAAGGCAGCCAATGCTATAAAGGTAGACTTGTTTATATCTAGAATAAAAACGTTTCCCTACCAGAATGATGAACTCTAAAGTTAGCACCTTTTTAAAACGTGCTCTTTGACTGTAACAGACTGCATAGAGAACAACGAAGACAAAACATTGCTATTTTTAATAAAGTAATCTTAATTTAATATATACTTTTCAGTCTTGCCCTGATTTTTTTTTTACTGTCCCTTGGGTAAGAAGTAAAGTGTGTTAATAGTATTTCCCTTTCATGTTTCAATCAGAAATGGAAAACCACATAATGGAGAACTTGGACAGGGACTAAAAGGGTGCTGGGGTGCAGTATAATAAAAAGCTTAAATGAAAAGCAAAGCATGTCAGTTATACTTACTGTTACATCTCTTGCTATGTTCCCGTTTGGGGTCTTTTTAAAGCATTTATGTTTACTAGGACAATAGAGATCAGGACAAATGCAATTACAGTAACAAGTGCTAACCAAATCAGAAATAGCTGTTTTTACCAAAACACCACCAGTGTTTAAGTAAAACAAATATTGGGGCAACTGCTGTCAAATTTTTGAACAGTTACATATATTTATACTATATAATAAATTATTAGATACAATCACCTGAACTAAATTGTTCCTGATCTAAAGAAGCTAGAGTGAGAGGCATCTCATAATTAAGCTTGGCATAGAAGACACAATTGCAGTGTGGGTATGGTTTTCTAAGATTCTTAAATCGACTGTTATAACTATAGTACCAACTAAATTGAAATCAACCAGTAAGGAAATACAAAAGTTGTCCAAGAAGCAAATCAACATGGATTTGAAGAAACAAACTTTTATTAAGGGATTTGAAGAAACATACTTTTCCTCAGCACACCGAAAGTGACTATCGTATTTCAAGAAAACATTATTAACCAAGTGCATACTATGAGAAATGTCCTTCAGAAGCACAGCTGTACTACGTGAACATCAAGTAAATAATCCTTCATAAACATAAGAGGGAAAAAAAAACCCTGGATCTTGCAAAGGCCATATTTCCATCCCACTGTACTTTTGGCAGTCTGTTTAGCTTACTTATGAAAGCAAGTGTAACTTATTTTTAACGAATGTCCACATAGTAAGGAGAGTGTGAGGCATGGTGAAGGCTCTATGGTCTTGATTAACATAGCAGCAGAGATAGTAACCTAAAATGTATTCGGGAGATAATAACAAAAGCATGTATGTAATTGTATTTTGGAAATATATGTGATGCATCATTGTGAAAGCTGCACTTTGGAAGAAAATCTGTTTATCGGCAAGACAATTGTTCCAAGCACACACCATGTTTGAAAAGAAATTATTTGGAAGATCATCTTGATCTGCTATAGAAAGTTTAAAATTGCAAGATAAATAGGTATAGTCCAACAGATTTTCTGGTATATCCAATGTCACAAATCACCCTACGAGTTGAGTTATCAGAACCTGTTGTTGACGAGAGCTTCACCTATAGCAACTCCCTTTCCCATAGAACCAGATATGTTCACCGGTACTCTGTTGTCCCCAGGACTTACTTTCGAATAGTGATTACTCAACTCCGGTAGGTAGGCACCACAGAGGACTTGACTGTGGGGTGCTGAGCAGAGATACTCCTGGACCAGATAAAGCAGGAACACATAGTAACAGGTTTTAGTACCAACCTCCTCTAGTATTAGATTGGCAGTGTGGAGTAGAGGATGGTGTAGTACCAGCTGTGGCCTGTGTGAGATGGAGCTAGAGAGCAGCACAGTTTCAGGGAAAATGCCAGAGCAAGACCGAGCAGTAAATCTGTACTGTGAAACACTGCAGACACAGGTGAGTCTCATGGAGCGGATAGCTGGCACCTCGATCCTGCGGATGGGAGGAGGTCTCTCAGATGAAAAGACAGAGTCTGGATCCAAGTAGAAGTCAGGGCCAAGAGCAAACAAGCGGTCGGTATCCAGGCAGAGGTCAGAACGGGTATCAATAAGGAAATTGGCAGACTAATCGCAGAACCAGGAGCACGGAGAAGCTAGCGTGCGAACGCTATAACCAGCAAAGGCAGAGAGAAGCTGACAGGTATTTAAATCAGTAGTAGCCAATCAGGGCAGGTGTCAGAGCTGCAGGTGAGAGGAGTTCAGGTGATCACACTCAGGCTGAAAACAACACTGCAGCAGCCAAAAAGAGAACAGCAGTTACCTGTTGTTCCTAACATTCAACATAAATAATGTACTTGCTTGTTTTTGACAACATTTGATATTTCCATTGGATAATTGCATTGGTTGTATTGATGTGGTCATCAAGGACATAGTAAACAATATATAGTGTTACTATGAATCCGTATATCCCTTATCAAGTAATCTAGTTTGCACATCTCGGTTATGTAAGCAAATTTTTTATTTGGAACAAAGATATTGGCGAGTTTCCTTTTCTCACTTGTTTTATCTGTGAGAAAACTGTACAATACATAGTTAAAACAATCATTCTAAAGTAGTGATAGGTGACCTGTTAGACTTCCAGGATCACATGTGCAGTCTTCTATCCTTTCAAAGGGTTTCACATTACCCTTAATCTCCGTAATAAATTAAAGCAACATTTAGTCAAACAAGAGGCACAAATCTGTAAGAACATATCAGCAGGCACTTTAATGTGATATAAACAGGTATAACAAACAAATCTGACAATTTAATGTGACTCCTGGGGGAGCAGCTTTTCCACTAGCTTTTTAGACTTAGGTGTAAGACTGGAACAGGCACAACACAATTCTGTAGATTGGTTTCTATCCAGCATCCTGTTCCGCTAGTTGGTTTTTAATGTGCTTTATGATTGAAAATATCTGTTTTACTTGTGTATGTGGAACCAAAAATTTACAGCACTGGTGTATAATGTCCTTACCTTGCTTTAGTGAAGTGTGCAGGAATCATGTAGCTCTTTCCCATGGAGGAGGAGAGAGACCATGTGATGCCTCTGATCTTAGATATGCTGCAGGCGTTGCGTGACCACCCTGAGTTGTGTGCAGGAGGTCATGTGCCATTACTGCTCTTGGCAAAGAATAAGATCAAGTTCAGTCTTATTATCTGCTTTATGACCCTCCAAGCCTCACACTTGGCCTCAGACATTATTTAATAAGAATGGATGCAGATTGTCTGGGCATAAAGCATAGAATAGGAGCTGGGGCTAGCACGGCATAAATCGGAGGAAAGGACTGATGGGGCATATGACAGGAGGAGAAACAGCCACATCTGAGGAAAGGGTTAACATCCTGGTTGTTAGAAGGTAGTCCCACCCATTCCTTATAGGGATATAATTTGGGCCTATTTAAGGCTCAGATTTGTTTTGGGTTTGGCTGGTGTCTGGTGAGGGTGGGAGTCTCACACCTCACCACTGAAAAAGCAATTCTGTCCTGAACTTCCCTTAAACGTTCTTAATGACTCCAGTTGGCTGGGTCCAGAATTCAATGTTATTTTGTCGTCGTCGTCCCCCCCACACAAGTTAACATTACAGCTATGTTTTTCATTAATCTAGTATTGTAACAAAGGTATGTCATGAAAGAATATACTGTGAAGCAGGTATCACGTCGCGTCCGTCACAAAAATAAAAATGGATGGAAACCACTGCTTTTGCATTAATTTCCTTCTATAGACTGATTTTGCAATGTGAACCTTAATCCAGCTTGGTAAAAACTCTCTCTTTGAAACCGATTTGCACTTCCATTATGTGTTCTTTGTTTCTTATTGGGTCTTGTCCCCTGTGTTCCTCATGATCTGTAGGCTTCCCCATGTCTCCCCTACATTGTTTGCACCCATCTGTCTTTCTGTCTCATTTTTTTCTTTGCTATTCTAGTGCTGTTAAGGTCGCATTGATTCTCGTTATCATATGGTAATAAAACTGAAACATTCTTGTCTCATACTTTATGCATTAAAACTGTAACTAGCCCCTCACTCCACTCTAAATTGTATTGATATTGCACGGATAAGGTATGAATAGTACCTTTTGATATTTTTTTTTAATTTCATATCCGTCATATTTACCTAGAATATCATTTCTCCCTGATTGTTGATGTATTTAGTTGAACACCTATCAATACTATTGGGTGGAATAGTATTTATTGGAGTTCTGTTTTTTTTTGTTTTGTTTTTTTTATGACTAGTGATAGGTTTTTTTGTTTTTTTTTCATCGCCTTATATTGGTTTTGCTGGAAACTAGTGTTTTAATTCTTATGGGCGTATTCAATTGTTAGCGTTAACGCTAAAAAACGAGCGCTCAAAAAATATTACCGTTTATATAGTAATATTGCGCGCGAAAAGCGTTAATACGGTAGTTTACTCGCGGAATTTGAGCTCGCCGCTCAGGGAGCGGCGCTGAAATTCCGCGAGTAATTACCGTATTAACACTAAGATTTTTTGAGCGCTCGTTTGATAGCGTTAACGCTAACAATTGAATACGCTCCTTAGTCTGACTAAACACTTTTTGTGGGTGGAATGGGGTTCAGAAGAGAGAGGGCTATTATTAGGTAGCATTCTGGAATAAATATCTTTTATAGCTATTGGGAAAAACAGAAAAGAACAAAAAATGTGGCCCCTGCATTCTTGCAACAACAGTACAAATATGTTCCCATAAAACAAACAATAAGTCTAAATCTAAGTACGAAGAACCAAATCCTGCCACATTTCATAATAAGGAGGTTAGATCACATGAAAACAATCTCCCTTATCGTTGGTCAGTTGGCCCAAACCTAAAGGTTGATCAATAGAATGATGGGACATAGCAATAAGCTTTTCTAAGACCATAATGGAATCTAATCTGTTATTTAAGACTGGCAAAAGCAAGGCAAAAACTTGTCATTGTTTGGCTACACCCATCTAGCAGCTGACAAGATGTGGTCCACAATTTATTTTTATTTCGTTAACAGGTTTACATAGTCTTTTAAAGGAAGATTCAAAAGAACCTCACATACATAGCATATAGTAATTGATGCACAGATTAGTTTATAGAATATTGACAAATAGGTCTTCATGGCAAGGTATTGCCACCATGATGTCTTTTGAATCCAGTCCTCTGAAGTATTTAGTAGGTAGGGTTGGGTACAGACTAGCTAACAGAGTAGGAGTCAAATAAAGCATTTTACAGAGGTTTGGGTTTTTTTTTAAGTTAAATATTACATTAAGTTTTTTGCAGATGGACCCGAATATTTTTGAGCGCACGTAACTCTTTATTTAGATCCCTCTTCCACCACTCATTATTTTTTTAAAAGTCAGCTGAATGTCTCTCAACTGTCATTTGCATACAGTGTAGTGGCAAATGAGAACTACTAATCGAAGTATCTTTGGAAGAAATGGCTGGCATACGGAAAGTAATAAACTGTGGTATAATTTTATCAAATGTTAATTTTTTTTTAATGAAATTATCCGCTATAACTTGTTCAAATGGTCTTTTTTCATGCTATATCAGAATTCGTGAATTTGCAGCCATTTTACAACAGCATCAACTATATAAATGTCCTTCTCAAATTCTGCTTTATCAGGACATTTTAATAATGTAATGCTATTCCTTTACTGTCCAGGAAGCACACTAAGCACAATACAGAGACAACAGGCAACCTGCTTTGGAAACAGATCATTTTGTACACCAATAAAAAAATAGACATGACCCAAAGTAATGTGTGGTTTTATACAGCTTATAAAGCATATATTAAACATTTGAAATAGCTATAATAAAATACAACAAATCCCTATGTAACCAGTATACATATACTACATATAGGGAGGAATTCAATTGGCCGCGTTACTTGAAAAAGTAATGCGGCCTTCACATTAACGTTATTACAATAATAGTGCATGTAAACACCGTTATTACAATAATAGTGCATGTAAACACCGTTATTACAATAATAGTGCATGTAAACACCGTTATTACAATAATAGTGCATGTAAACACCGTTATTACAATAATAGTGCATGTAAACACCGTTATTACAATAATAGTGCATGTAAACACCTTTATTACAATAATAGTGCATGTAAACACCGTTATTACAATAATAGTGCGCATAAACACCGTTATTACGGTAGTTTTAACGTCGGCTTTTTGCTCGCAGCTCCCCTAGCTCCCCTAGCTGCGAGCAGAAAGCCAGGTTCAACTTACCGTAATAGCAGTAAAAGCTTTATTGCGGTGGTACTTCGGATGAATTGAATCCCCCCTCCACCCCCATACAACACTCCTTATTTAGAAATGGGGACATTTTACGGGGCAGGGGCTGATGTGAGTGAGTTCCATGTACAGTGCTGCCAAATTAGGGACGCTATATAATTAGCTGCTGATTTTATGTCAAGGCACAGATCACGCCTTCATCCGTCTAAGTCATATCCCTAAATTGCAACATCCTTTGCCTTTTTACACAGAGCAATAACAACTATTTAGCAGCATGACTCTATAATTCAGATCCCAGTCTGTTTGCTACTATACAATTCAAACATCTATCTATGCTATATATACACAGTAAGTAGCCACCAGAGGTCAAGACTATATAGTGTGTAATACAAACCATGGTATCTGGTTGTGCTTTAGGTTTGAATAGTGATTGTTATGCATGTATTTAGTTTGTCAGGAAAGGTTTTCTTTATAGTATGCTAAAGCACTATATATTTTTTTCTTCTTCTAGCACTACAGCAATGTTGTGTGATTATAACTAGAAAAAAACTAAAATTACATATGTAATATTTAGTACTGATAGCATAAAATAATACTTTTATTTATATTTTCCCATCAGACCTAAATTAAAATGATCCTCAACTCTTCCCATTTACTAAAGCTTTTCAGCCCTTTCCAAATATGAGTCCTGTTATGATCTGGTGCCATGGGAAGAACAGTGCACTGGAGTCATCAATAATAATATGTTTAATTAACTTCCCTCCTCCTTGTGTATATGTTGCTCTTGCACAGATTATTAATAACAGAACAAGGGCAATCAAAGTTATACCCGATAGAAGATCCCTATACAGCACGTTCATCATATTTTTTTAACCAACTGTTATATGTCAAGCTATTTATTGCTCAGTAAGCGTCTCCCTTGTGTAGTGATATGTTTCAGGGTTTTGTTTTGTTTTTTTTTAAAAAAAAACTACTGACTAAGGCTGAAAGAAAAGGAAAATGTGAACTATAGATGAGATAGCATATTTGATAAAGTTCCAAGTTTAAATTCTAAAGTGGCTAAATTAAACATTTAATTATCAAGATGCCTTTTAAATGTTTAATGTTATCTTAAAAAAAAAAAAAAAAAAAAAAGGAGTAGCAAGATGATTTTACTATTCGCATACTAGTTTATGCACAGTAGGTCTACATATACACATACCTCATAGGGGGGTATTCAATTGTCCCCCTCACTGACAATTGTACCTCCCTTAGGGGGGGGTATTCATTTGTCAGCGAGGTTTTTTGTTTTTTTTTCCCTGCAGCGTGAAAAAAAAAAAAAAATCTCCCGCGAGTTTTTGACGCCAATAGTGACCATTTTGAATTAGCACAGCGGGAAAACTTGTGCAATTCAATTTAAAAAGAGGGAACGCTGCCCCCGCCCGTTAAAAATTGTGTTTGCAAGATTTTAGGGGAGTGAAGGGGAGTTTTAACGCGGTCATGTATAACACAAAAAAAAGGTTTTACATATATTTCCATACATTAGATTGCATTACACATTGATAATATCTACATTACAGTACTTTCTTTAGCATAATTTTTAATTTAACTATTTTTTTTACCATACAGTCATCTATACCATGTCAAAACACATTACTACATTCATATTTGTACCAAAAACATACATAAATATAATTAGTGATTTTATTTATGTTTATTTTTTTATTTCATTATTTTTTCACAAGAAAATCAACTTGCACAAGTTAGGCATTAGTGATAAACATAAGTTTATCTTTTTTTTCTACATTACATGATTTCAAATACTTTTCAGAAGTTTCTATTTTTAACACACCCCAAGGAGGTGCGAGATAAAACAGCATATTTTCCTGTTTAACCCACCGCGTTAAAAAACAATTGAATAGCTTTTAACGCGGATGCCTATCGCACACCCTATACTTTCAATAGACCTTCTACTGGAGCGCGAGAGGACCGTTTCTTGAAAAAAAACTGCGTTACAAATGGAATTGAATCGCGGGTAAAGTTAACACGCTCGAAAATGATACAAAAACAGCGTTAAAATGACAACCTGGTCAAACAGAAAAAAATAGCTGACAATTGAATACCTTTCTTAGTGTGAATACATTGTTCATTGTGAAGATAAGATTCTTACTGGTAATGAGTGTGTGAGGTCAAGAAATTAAATTTGACATTTAAAATATGGAATTTGATGTTTTATCTAAATGTTATCCAAATTGTATTGTCAGAAGATTTCCTCCTATTTAAATATCGATACCTTATTTCATCTTGAGAGATGGCTGTTAAACATATAGCTCAGTTGAGTTATTTTGATTTTTTAAGCCATAATTTTGCAGGATCATTTAATTTTTAGGGGGGGGCTACTTCTTAAATACATGTTGCCCTCAAATTATTGGTTACCTATAACCATTGTGGAAGGGGTTATTTTATTACATTTAAACATTAATGAGATTTAATATTGCTTTGGAGAGCTTTTGCTAAGGAGGGTGCCCAATTTGCTAATCGCTATTTGTTTGTCCACTGCCAGACCCCTAGTTATATATCGGAGCTAAACTAGTGAGCGCTCTAAACAACTGGGTGGCAGTGGTGGAGAGGCAGACTGATTAGCATACTAGCTCGGTTGAATAGACTGACAACATGCTCTCCTAGTGAGATACTCTCATGGAAGATTGGAGGGCTCCATTTTTTGTGTCTAGGCTTCTACCTACTTACATAACTTCTACTTCAATAGTGATGGGTCCTTTTTAAGTATGCTGTTGATAATAGAATGAATAGGAAATTGGGTTTGGCAGTAAATAATACTAAAACAAATTTGTATATTACTTGGTAGTACGCATAATTAGACCTCCACCCATGATGTTGTAATATCATCATCATCACCATTAGTTTATATAGCGCCACTAATTCCGCAGCGCTATACAGAGAACTCACTTACATCAGTACCTGCCCCATTGGAGCTTACAGTCTAAATTCCCTCACACACACACAGACTAGGGTCAATTTGTTAGCAGCCAATTAACTTACAAGTATGTTTTTGGAGTGTGGGAGGAAACCGGAGCACCCGGAGGAAACCCACGCAAACACACAGAGAACATACAAACTCCTCACAGTTAAGGCCATGGACAGGAATTGAACTCATGACCCCAGTGCTGTAAGGCAGAAGTGCAAACCACTTAGCCACCATGCTGCCCTATAATAATAGAGCAATAATACCGCTTTTCTGCTACAGCATGGCATGAGGGTGTCAGCCAGGCAGCAGACAGGAGTAGGTAATATGGGTAAAGAATGAGAACTCTTTGACTTGATTTCTTATTCATTTTAATTTATGTATATAGTGCCAAAGTTTTAGTCAATTCCATCAGTCACTACCCCATTGGAGTTAGCATTTTTATCCAGTAACTAGGGAATTAACCAGCATATTTTTGAACTGTGGGAGAAAACCAGACCACTCAATGGAAACCTACACAAACATGGGGGGTAGCATAGACGTATGACAGATAGGACCCTGGCTGGAATCAAAGCCACGACCCCAGAGCTGTAAGTCAGCAGTGCTAACCACTGTGCCACTATTGTTATAATAAATATAAACAGTATACGAGACTATATAGTGACATTGTGCAGATATATGGTCTTATTTAAACCTCTATGGAGACACTAGTGGTAATTTTATTAACATTGCTCATAGTTGCAAATGGGCTTTAAAACCATAGAAACCAAGTGGAAATTTGTTTTTATTATATATCCTGCACTAAGCAGAAAAGTAGATTGATTGCTACGGTTTCAGTGCAGATTTGCACCTTTGAACTGTGTTAGTGATTGCGAATAACCCTCATTACGAGGCTGTACAGACCATTTTCTGATTTATGACATAGTATGTGTTTATATGGTTTGACATGGAGGTGTACTGTAGATGCTGGACATTGGGTTGTATGTGATAGACAATTGAGTCTTATCATCATCATCATTTATTTATATAGCGCCAGCAAATTCCGTAGCGCTTTACAATTGGAATCTTATGTGGCCGGTTTATTTTTTTGTTCTAGTATTCGCGTTAAATATTTGTTTTCACCATACTGTGTATTATGTAAAGTGTCCTTTTTAATAACAATCCTTTACAGTAGTATGACATTTAGATTTGTTGTTCATGTTCTACAATAAAAATACATTTACGTAAGCAATAATGGCACTTGTTATTTGTGTTGTATTCTTTGTCCAGTTGAGGGCACTGTTCGCTTGTCTATATTCCCACCAGTGTTATCTGCTCTCCTTTCTATCTATTGCTGTGCTGTTTCAGCAGCAGAGAAAATCAATCATTGTACCAACCTACAGTTCTTCTAATGAGCATCACAGAGAGAAAGGTGCTATTGAACAACTGCTTCAGACAATATCTTAGCTGAAAATAATATGTATCCCCTCAGCCCCTTTATACTTGCAAAAGAATTGTTTAATAGTTTTTAAAACTTATTGGCCTCAGCTCCACTCTGCCCCCGCTGCTACAGTATGTGATTTCACTCCAGCTCTCCTGCTTCAAAGGTGACCTCACGCATCCAGTGATAGCATGGGTAACGGACAGCCGCCTGTATTACCTTAACCACACACATTCTTGTCCTGTCCTGTTACCTGTATTGTTAGAGACACTTTTTCTGTTGTCTTTACTTTGTCTAATTGGTTTGGAGCACAAATATTTGTGTTGCACAGTCAAGAGGGTAAAAGTGTATTTCTTTGCCTTAAAGCGAATAATAAATTGGTCATTATTTTAACTCCCTAGCTCCAATTTTACTTCAATTAAGAGTTTTTGTTATAATTTGGTTAATCTCTCACTGTATGTAAGTTGTATTTTGCTATCAGAATATAAAATGTAAGCCATTAAAGACATTGGACATTCATAGCAAGATATCCAAAACACAAGCTATCCATATTGTATGTTTAGATTTAAATATAATTTTGTTTTGTTACACTGCCTTCCATCTTACTATGCTGAGCATTTGTAATGATAGCTTTCACTCTTTCCTTTATTTCTTTAGCTACTGTCTGTAAATATCGTCATCAAATTAATATGTCTAAAAACTATTATAATATTAAAAAAAATTTCTAATGACATACATTGCGCATTTTAGTTTAATATGCTTTTAATTTGTTAAAAGGGGCTGCCTTTTAAATTAACATATTGTAATTTCCATTATCATTCACTGAGTGCTTGTTTTCCCATAATCTGGACTCCTGATCCACCCAAATTAACAAAATAAGTTGGGATAGTTCCCTCTAGGTTTTATTGAGTATTTTACTTTATTTGACACGCAAATTGAAGTATAATATGTATTTCAAGTCAAGTCACATGATTGTCCTGGATTTTTCATTTTAAAATTATAGGAACCCTACATTTGGCTAGTTTATACTACCATCATCTCTTAAATCTCTGCCTTTCATGACTGCTATAGTCATCACTTGTACTGTACTAGTCATGTAAAGAGCAAAATGACTAAAATAGTTTGCTCTTATTGGTTACAATCTGTACAGAGCCACCAAAAGCAGTGCATACTTGTTTAATGCCATTCCAAAACCTATTTTTGAGATACAATGCAAGCTAAGATGGCTGCTTATTCTATGATGACCAGGATTCATCTGCCCAAGGCGACCCTCATGACCGCAGCAGAAATGTGGCCTTACATGCCAGAGAGTTCAAAAGTGCTTGTTTATGTGCTACAAATGATATGAGCGATTAAAAAAGAAAGGACATTTACAAGGACATGTTCATTCTCTGTATATATTTTTTTTCTTAAGTGTGTATATGAAATTAATAATAAATGATTAGATACACTCTCTAGCTGGTACCGGTTAGTTCAGGGTGTTTATCTCCAGGGTGCCTGGAATATACAGTTGTTATAAATGAGCCCTCCAAGAAAATCACTCTGTGCATATTATGGTTTTCTGTTGAAGTTAACACCACTTGGCTGTGCAGTGCAACAGTTTTGCCCACTCAGTCACACTACTTCTGTTGATGTCTGACTTATTGCTATTTCTATGTCTGACTATTTGTCACCTCCATAATTAAAGTAACCCTACGACTACACTTGTCAATCAAATCCCAAGCAAGCGACTTGCAATTCTTCCTTTAACCCACTTCTTTGGTGTTACATGTTTTACAGAACTGGTTCCAGCTTTGAAGGAAATCCTGAAATGTGAAGACAAATACACGTTTTACTGCCAGTCATGTGGAGCTGTCTTAATCCAACAACAGTAAGACCATTTCAGTACTCTAGTCAGGCTGGCAAAAGTGGTACACTACATGTAATTATTTCACAATGGCTAAGCTTTTCAAATATACATTCAAGTATATGTTTCTTATAGAGTAAAACATTTCAGGTCTTCTTACCCATAGTATATAATGAAAAAGGCCTAGCAGGCAGCCATAGAAAACCAAGCATTCCAGCCCACATTCATGTGCATGCTCAGAAATAAAACATTTTCTGTCTTTTTGTCCAAGAAATCGTCCCAGAAAATAATATTGCAGTCTCCCTCCCTCAACTAGCAGAATCACTAGGGTCTGATATGAGGATACTGCCATTTGTGAGATGCTCAACCCTTTATGCCTGCTCAATGGTCCGTTCTGCAGCAGAAGTGTTGTATTTCAATTACTCATGTGTCAAGAGCACTGAACCACTCAAACATCTCTGCTCCTGGCAGAAGAATTGACCACTGGGCAGTCTTTAATGATTGAGGACCATTATTGTTTTGTTTGTCAATGCTAAGCTAGCATAATTTCTGTTCTGTAAATACATATTTGTCCCAAGACACTGTGGCTCAAGCGTTTCCTCTCCGGCGCAGATGAAAGCCATGATGAAGAGGAAAAACAAATATAGTGTTACGGTAAATTAGTTTAAAATCACACTGATGGTGTTACAACATCCGTACTCACCGAATAATTAGGTAAGATTGAAACATTTTAAAAAGGTATTTTTGTCAAGATTTCTCAATTCAGACCATGTAAAAGAGAAGAGAGAAATAGCTAGTGCACAGGGGTGTATGTAATGCTGAATAGTAAAATGATTATCTCTAATATCTGTGAGATGAGACTTCTTTGTGATAGAATAATGAATTCCACTCACTCTCAAGGTGGATCATATAATTTTCATCAGTGACAAGATGCACAAAACTGGGGTAAGCAAAATAATACATAGTGCTCACTTTGCTTAGATAAATAGTGATAAGTCTGTGTTTCACTAGACTATCCTCCTCAGGAAATCATTTCTCTGGAGTGGTGTATTGCTAGACTTTAAGCAGACTTTACATTGGGCTAAAGAAGACTTTCCTAACCACCTTTTGGAGATGTAGTTTGATTAGTTACGGTCTGATAACTTTAGCGTTGTTATAACTTCCGATGTAAAATAATTTTTAATGAAGATTGTCCAGTAACACAGGGCCGGCTTTCCGACTGGGCACGATGAGCAGGTGCCCTGGGGCCCAGGGGGAAAGGGGGCCCAAGGCAGGACTGCTGTAAAAAAAGAAAAACAACAAACAAACAAAAAAAAAAATCACCTTTTGCGGTCACCGTTCAGATCAGGTGGTCAGGTGGCGATCCGGCTCCCTCCCTGGTCCCCTCTTCCGTGCTGTGCTCGCAGTGAATGTCGGGCGTGATGTCACGCCCGACATTCACCGCGAGCACAGCACGAAGAAGCGCAGAACAGAGAGACTCAGCCAGAAAAAAAAAAAAGAGAAGGTGATCGGACTTAAGGTAAGGTAAGGGGGCCCACGTATATGTGTATATATATGTGTATATATATATATATATATATATATATATATATATATATATATATATATATATATATATATATAATATGGGCCGCGGTGCACTGCTTTGCCCGGGGGCCCATAATGTTAAGATGGCCCTGCAGTAACACACAGACTTCTACATATTAATCTGAGCTGAATGAGTACAAACAGCATGTTTTCAATTTCACAACTTTTTTCACTACTGCAACGAAGTATAAAAAGAAGCCGCTTTATAGGCTCTATTTCAACTATTCAACATGTTTATAATTGCAGCTAAATATGCGCACCATGCTGAGTGAGTGAGAAAGGGCTTCAGCTTGAGATTTTGTATTAATTGTGTATATGAGCAATGTATTTTAATAAGTCTAAAACTGTAGATAAATATAGGTCATCAATGAGAAGAATATAGTTTCACAGAAACCTGACACAGGATGTAGATCACAGATCCTGATGTACTAACCATCTACAATACTTCCCCATGTATCACATCACTACAATAGATGGCTGCCAATCAGAAGCACTGCTGGCTGTGGCAGTGGCAGTCGTATTTCCAACGCTGAATCAGAACACCAAAATGTCTACGGCCCACTTGTCGACAGATTCATTTAATGTACATACTTCAAATGTGTAGACACTACAGTCACAATGTCGACATTAAATGAGCAATGCCTATGTGTCCAGCTCCAGCACAAAACAATTATAACGAATAAATAAAAACACTAATAAAGATGCAAACTATTCCCCCCTCAAAAAAAAAAGAACACTTGTAAGCTTGTGCTGGCAGCCATCGGATCAGGTGGCAAAACAAGCGGCGGACCCGCTAGTTGCCGGCACACAGAGGGTTAAACCATTTTTATTTTATTTTGGAGTTTTTTAAAAATAAGGTAAACTGCGTAACCCTCCCCAATCAGATTAACCCTAGTGCTGCCAGCCTTGTAGCGCTAAAAGGACCAGTCTGTAGTCTGCTGCCGCCATATAATGGAAGAATGGCAGCCACTGGGTCTATCTATAACCTCTATAACTTTCCAATGACCCAGCTCTGACAGTGTGGCAAAGTTCCAAGTTATAAATGGACCAAGGAACCGTCCTATCATCACTGTGCGGCGGCAGCTCCTGACTGTAGAAACTAGTACCCTCGTCTGAAAGAGGTTTTTTGTTTTTTTTGTTTTCTTTTTTAACAACCATGTTGGGAGGATTATTTTGGGTTTAAAAGCTGCAAGAACAGAAGATTTTTTATTTTTTTATTTTTTTACACGCTTGAATTAATTTTACTAGTAGTTTGCAGCTTCATTAGTGTGCCACCGGAACCACTGACATTGCTCGTTTAATGTCGAAAATAATAGGGAACGTGCCAGTAAAGCTGCTGTTCAAGCATGAAGAAACAAAAACAGTACAATGAAATCGTAATATTGCATCCAAGTGGAATATAGGATGGAGAATGACCAGTTTTTAAGTTTTTACAATCATTATTGAGAAAGTAGGGATAGAGTAGATATAGAGGGAAATATAAGGGGAGTTGGGCAAGGGGTGACCACAGAGTAGGATGATGTGTAGACACGTGGAGCGAACAGTATGTAGGTAGTTCAGAGAGGTGAGAAGGGGAGTTTGGGCGGGGGCTGGTTGCCGCACATGGGTCAGCATGGGAGAGCGAAGGGCTGGGAGAGGAACGTACATTCCACAGATAGCCAAGGGGCACAGACTTGGTTAAAAACATTTTGGTGTTGGAAATTTGCACCCAATCCGACTGGTATCCCAGCAAAGTACATGCATAGCTGGCAATGTTTCTCAAATAATTTCCTGTGACACTGCAGTGCATGTGTATCTGATTACATTACATGAGATACTGTCTCCACTGACCTAGAGAGACTGCAATGCCTATCATGTCATATCTACTGAATTCAATTATAGCATACTTGTTTGTGTTTTAAATACTCCTTCAGTAAATATTTAATTTAAAGCTCAGAAAACAATTAATGGTAAGAAATGCATATTTCATGTATAGAAAGTAACAATTTTATTGTGTAGTTGGTAAATATTGAAAAACATTGCAGTGATAGTTCTTTAATACATATAACTGATTAAAAGAACATTTCCATGGACACATTTTTAAATTCCGGAACTGTCCCTGGAAGCCATAACAAAAACTTTAGCCATTCTCCAAAGCGCATATCAATCTCTACTCCTTGGTTACGAGAGGATTTGTAGGCAGCCTATAGTAGGTCATTTTGTAGGTTATTAAAGGCAGCTTCTGTAAGTATTTTGTCTAGACTTTTAGATAATGCAGAATGTGAGTACAGTTTTAATTGCACAGCTTATATACACACTTGCCACCTTTTGGTTACTCCCCTCTGGGAGATTCCATGGGGGAGTTCAGGTGGAAAATGATGAACAAGACATGGTGACACTGTCACGTCATTGTGAGCCCCACCCCATGCCCTAAAATGCCACTATTAGTGTTGTACAGTGAGGGGGAGGCCTTGATGACGCGATTAAGACATGCCCAGCATCCAGGAGGGTGCCTACTCTTACAGGAATCTGAAGTTGTAGGCAAGTATGCTTAAGCCGTGTAGTGTGGAGGGAAATCAACTTAGTGTGCGAAGCTGGATGGCCAAGGAATTTTTATAAGCATATTTAGGGGTGAATGTTATATCTACATAGAGTAATGAGGGTAACATTAAGTAGCTGGAGGGCCACAGGAGTGGAACTGCAGACTTCAAAGTGCACACTGCACTCTCTCCTCCTCTAGGTATGCTGCATGCCATCCCTGCACTGTGCAGAGGAGGTCAAGTGATGCGGAGGTCAGCTTCCCATGTTCTAATAAGATTGGGAGCAGCCGGCTGGGGGGGCTGAAAGAAGCCCACCGATGATGATACAGTTTAGAATATATTTGCATTGATTTAATGCATTGTACAGGATCTTAATGTAGGAAGAGGTTTTATGTCTGTATCTCACTGTGAGTGTTAATACAATCTAGATAACTTCAGTTATGTAATTAGCTTTGTAGTAAGTTATATAACTCAAGATTAGGATGTATGTTAATAGAGAGGAGCAGGTAAACTAGTTTGGAAGTGTGCTATATGTAAATTGGCAAAGGCTTGATGGATGTAGTACCGCTACTATTACTTACTGAATTGTAGATTAGATTTTTTTTTTTCTAGGTAGCTTTAGCTGTTATTGGTTACAGTAAAACATCATTGGCATGACAACAAAAACAAACTTTTTTTTCCCCACATTTACACATGTTGGACCTAATTTGAATCCCAATCGTCAGTACTCTTTATATCAAGAGCAAAACACAATTCGTCACTTATACACGCATTCAGTCATGTGGAAAAGGTTAGTATAAATGGGCTGAGCCAGTGTTTCAAGGAATCAGAGCAGTCGTTTCCTTTTAGCATAGCGAGAGCCTCTAAAGAATGTCCAAATTCCACTTTATCCTTCAGCTACACAGCTCTCTATATTGTACGGATTAACATGGTCAGTCGACCCTTTGTTTAAGAGCATGCTCTGCCCCGAGTAAGAGCGAGTATTTACCTTTCTAAATACAAAATGGTCACCTTCAATCATGAACTAAATATTCTTGTTAGTGATTAAATGAAAATCACTGAATGAATTCTCTCCCTCTGGTCACAAGCTATACACTTCATTCAGCTCAGCTCCAATCTTTAGTATGTATTCAGCTCTTGTATTTAAATCGCTGACGTGTTTTGTCTTCACTTTCGACTTTTTCAAAGCATGTTTCCTTGCTAATGTGGTTCCTATATATAGGCATATTCTGGATACTAATCAGGGAGAAACTACTCTTCTGATTAATCATCCCTCCGCTGTGTTGGTGCAACAGGTGCAAGCATCATCCAAGCCACCTTGTAAAATTGTTTCAAAATAGCTCCAAAAACCAACATACTTTTTTATTTTATCTTTTTATTTGTATAATCTGTTTTTATTGAAGAAAAGATTTTAAGACATAGCACAGCATAGAAACAGCATTAATACCATTGATAAAATCAGGACAAAAATAGGTTCTCCATACAGTTCAATCTTCAGAAAGCAGTTATAAACTTGAAAAGTATGTTGAGGGAAGGTGGAGGGGGGGGATGGATTGATCCTCCGATTACTGCAGCATCAAGTTAACATAAATGATGTAGGAGTCACCATACAATGTCATAGTGAAGAGCCACCAGAGTCTGTTCACATCTCAAACCAGCAACCCAGCCAAGACGTGTCTCAGAGACTCAATAAGATTCTTCTACTATTTTAGACTCCTATCTCAAACAGTACGGAACTGGAGGGTATCTTTAAATTCCAACAGTCAGTACTGTATAAAGCGATATCATCCATCGCCATGTAGAAATCAATTCTTGCTACCCACTCCTTAAGGGAGGAAGAGGCAGAGGATCTCCAGTGAACAGGCTTTGGTTGGTTTGGTATTAAGATATCTGAGAAGCGATTTCTTGTATTGGGGTGTTGGAATACTCCTAAAGATAAGCAACCAGAAACTCGGGCCTGAAGGAACTGGCCAAGCCAAAAAATTTTCAGAAGCTTCTTTAACCTTAAGCCAGAAATGGCAAAGTCTAGGGCAGTTCCACCAAATATGTAAAAATTACCTAAACTCTGATTAACACCTCCAACACTTATGCGAGACCCCTTGATGCATTTTAGATAACTGAAAGGGACATCTGTACCACCTAGAGAGTACTTTGAATGGAATCTCTATGACCAAAATGCTAGAAGAGCCCATCTGGTAGTACTGGAAGATCTTAGACCAAATCTTGTCAGAATCGGATCTGGCTAAGACTCGCTTCAGATGAGGTTCATGAAGGTTTTCCATCAGAAGTACATAATTAATGGAAATGATATGTTTAGGTTCCTGGGAGTCCCAGCACAGCAACTCAAAATATGTTCGTTCCCTACTAGTGACCAAGAAGTTATTTTTTTATCAAGGAGAAAATGTTTAATATGCAAGTACAGCCTAAAACCGGCTGCCGGGAAATCAAATTGCTCTTGCAGAGTGGAGAAAGTGCCACCCTCCATCAGCTGGCAAGCCCTGAACCGTCCAGAGTCTAACTTTATCTGGGGCATTCCCGGGGAAAATTCAGGATTCTGTGACAGAGGCATTAAGGGGGGATGAGATATAGTCTAAGCTCTGTATCTTTGCTCAGCAGTGCAAAGTAGGATCAATCATAGGATGAGCTGAGCTAGGGAGCTTCGGAAACCATGGAACAATAGGAGACAGGAATACCTAGCTCTTGGCCCTCAATTGCTACAAATTGTTTGGAGATATTAGCCGGTGTCCATTCAACTACTCTAGTAAGCATTATTGTCCGATAATATTTAAGGAAAAGGGGAAGTTGAAGACCTCCTTGTGAACCTGTGTCTAGTTAGGACATCCTGTGAAATTATGTTTAATCAACTATTTCTTGCAATCCGAAACGGAGTGCTCACATTACATCTCTATTCGTTCCATTTTAGGATCTTCACTAATAGCAACCACCGGCTCTCCATTTATTATATACTAAGTAATTAGTTATATAGAATATTCAACATCTTTATATACATGAACAGAAGTCATTTTGGCCAAAGCCGATCTCTACAAACCTTTCCACAGGTGTCACAAAGATCGTCAATCCACAAATTCTCCATTAGGTCATATAGCGCAACATAAAACATTTTCTTATATCATTATGGATCGTCCCCCCACAGAAATAGTTTAAAGTCCAGCATAATATATCACTTCTAACCAACTTAATGATGCCTCCCAATCGTAATTCATATGGTCTCCAAAAGCCCCCAGATGTAGGAATGAAATATCCTTTGCATTAGCCACATTCAGACATGACTTGTAAACTATGCTAAGGGAAAATATAAAATACAAATCTGTCTGCAGTGGTGCAAGCAGAGCACCTGATGAGAACTCCTTTATAAAGACCAAGTGGGAGTGTCACCTGTCCACCAAATTAGGGCTGTGGGACCGATGCTGAATAAGTTGGCCAGTGTCTAGGGTGCTGGTCTCTGTTAATTTAGCATTAGGGTTACAAGAAAGTGTGTGGAACTCTTTTGTGAATTACTTTGCCATCTTGACAAGCAAAGTACAAAGCAAGAACTTGTTCATATGTGCATCACCAGAAAGGTGTCCGTGTCAGAAGTGAGATACTTAGGGAAGCAAGTTTTGGTTACCCAACCCACCTAGACACTGATATGGAGAAAGTTTTGAGAGCCCGCATGAATGTAGCTAGCTGCTGCACAGCAAGAGCAGCAAGCTCAGGTGCTACGAGTTGCATAGATACAGGAGAAAAACATCAGGCTCTTACGGTAAGTGTTAGCCAGGTGAGGCGGGACAAAAATATTCCACCTGTTCCGGGTCTGCAGAAAATGTTACCAGCTGATGACCTAGAAGTGTATCTGGTGTCCTTTTGAGTGTGTACATCGGACCTCTATTGGGTATCCATTAGCAAAAGAAATATATATATTTTATGGCTGTAATATATTTCAGCAAGATGTGATAATTGTTATAGATTGTGAGTTAATTTGCATTACACCTATACAGTTACTGTAAATATCTCTGTTGTGACTTGGCAGTGCAGTTGTGTATACTGTTAATAGACTGGTTGGTGTTATGTCAGGGCTGAGTAAATACAGAAAATAATACTTTCCAGGAGACTGTACAGCAGCTGGTGTGATCCGAAGGAGAACACTCTGCACTTGTCTTTGTCATTGTCAGTTCTGCTACTTGGGCTGATAATTTAAATGTAATCCAGTTTGTAAAACTTCTTCAGATATGTTGATTTATGACCAGTGTGAGAGTAATTGAATCATCACTTCATTGCCATTACAGAGGGAGCCTGTCTTGCTTTGTAACACTCGGTTTTGTTTTGATTAAAGACAATTCGGGGAGTATACAGTACTGACAGATGTTGTGCTTGGTTAATGTATGGATGGAAATGAATAAGGAGGTTGTGCTGTTAATACAAGCTAACTCGCAGACAAAAGCAAGCAGAGGCAACAAAATAAAGGCAGATCGTTGTACAGTTATTCTAGCTTACTGTATTTTTTATATTTTATTTAGTGTTTGCTAAAAAAAATTTGAGTATCTAGTTTTTTATATGTTTTTTTTTTCCAGAATTGTATTTGTAAATGGCTATAATGTTTTTTTTTTCAAGTGTTTTCTTTCTAGATGTACAAGACACATTTGTGTTAATGTAAATTAAGGGGAGATGAATGTCAGTGTAAGTACTACAGAAGTGTTTTCAATGCAGTTTTCCATTAATAAGGCAGTTGTTTAGGTTGCTAGAAATGCTATTTAAAGGTTAAATTTAAAAAGTACGGAAGTGTATAGACATGTAGTAGTCCCAGAGGAGTACCATTACCAATACTGTTGTATTTACGCAGCTCCACGGACTGCTTTTTGGGCAATTTCTAGTATAGTGAAGTAGGTATAAATTTCTCCACCTCAATTTCCTTGGAAAATCATGCTGCTTATGAATTGTGGGTTCTTATTTATTGTTATTAACTCTTGTTTTAAAATTACAAACATATTCCACCGTGTGATCACTGACCTTGCTGATGACCTAGTGTTTCTGGTGTCCTTTGAGTGTGTACATCGGAATCCAGTGCTTGCACACAGTATTCGCTTGTATATAGCACAGAGAGCAGTAGAACAATGAGTGTCTACAGGCAACAGTGAAGCATGGGGGAAGTTTGGGGCTACATTTCAGGAAATGGAATTGGGGATATGGTTAGGATCAATAGTGTCCTCAATGCTGAGAAATACAGGCAGGTGCTTATCCATCATGGAGGCATTTGATTGACTCCAAATTTATTCTGCAGCAGGCTAAGGACCAAAACATACAGCCAATATCATTAAAAATTATTTTCCGCCTAAAGAAGAACAAGGAGTCCTGGAAGTGATGCTATGGCCCCCACAGAGCCCTAATCTCAACATCATTGAGTCTGTCTGGGATTACATGAAGAAACAGAAGGATGTGAGCAAGCCTATATCCACAGAAGATCTGTGGTTAGTTCTCCAAGGTGTTTTGAACAACCTCCCTGCTGAGTTTCTTCAAAAACTGTGTGCAAGTGTACCTAGAAGAATTGATGCTGTTTTAAAGGCAAAGGGTAGTCGCACCGAATATTGATTTGATTTAGATTTCTCTTCTGTTCATTCACTTTGCATTTTGTTAATTGATATAAAATAAACTATTAACACTTCTATTTTGGAAAGCATTCTTACTTTGCAGCACTTTTTCCACACCTGCCTAAAACTTTTGTAGTACTGTATTTTTTTCAATAACTGTGATTAATATAATTCAGAGTAATTTACTCATGAAATCAGCACTGTATCCAAAACACAAGAGTCAAAATAAAGCTGTTGGGTTTTTTTTTTTTTTTGTTTTTTTTTAAAAAACAATTTCACCGGTAACAAATTCAATGGGGGGTATTCAATTGTTCCTCCGGAACGAGCGCGTTAAAACTATTACCGTTTATACGGTAATTACTCACTGAATTTCATCTCGCAGATGAAATTCAGCGAGTAAACTACCGTATTAACGGTTTTTACGCGCAAGTTTACCGTATAAACGGTAATAGTTTTAACGCGCTCGTTCCGGCGGCGCCCGGAGGAAGAATTGAATTCCCTCCAATATCTGTTGTAATGTTATATTTTTATTTGTGTGAGGAGCAAGTATGGGAATATTGCTGTCAATGGGCAGAGATCTGAAAGGAGCCTAGATGGGCTATATGCAGAAAATATTTGCAGAATGGTTTGGTTGGGGCTAAGTTGTTGTTGATAATTTAGTCTGTGAGCAGTAACAGCACAACACATTAATTCTGAAGAAACTGGATTAAAAACCACTCTCCTGAAAGTCCAGTTCAAATCAATGAAAAGAAATCAATAATACAGAGTACATATTTAAATGTAGGAAGCGGAAGCAAATAAAGTGATGGAGACAGTAGCATCCTTTTACTGGTGCAACTAAAAAGTTTCTGACTTCAACTTTCAAGTCAGTGCTCCTTAAAGTGACATTATCATTAAAAGGCAAGTTCGAATATAAAAGGAAAAGTAACTGAAGTTTGCAATATATAGTTCTTCATTATAACAAATTAAAATAACATGCAGGGATATATATATATATATATATTATTAAACATGCTATACAAGAGGCAATTATATTCAAATCTCTGAGTTTTAGAATTACAGGTGCCAAGATGATCATGGTGCTGACGGTAAAGCAACAGAATGCCTGTGATAAGGCTGGTTATACCGGTATGACAGAAGTTTTGGCCATGTCTAATATAAGCTACTAGTAGAAGTGCACTGTAATGTGTCCTCAATGGTAGGATTCAGTAATGTGTGTCCACATTCATCCTACCACTTTTACCACTACCTCCTTCTCATCATTTGCTTTGCTTCAAGTACTGTAGCCCCAGAATCACTATAGCATGTCATTTGCTATAACGTGAGGCCTGCACCTCTGGCTTCTAACTAGTGAATGCCATTTATGAGTCCTGAGCGTATACATCACGTTATCACAAGTCACATGAACACTTGGGGGTAAATGTATCAAGCTGAGAGTTTTCTGGTGGTTTGGAAAAACCAATCAGACTCTGGCTATAATTTATTTAGTACATTCTACAAAATGACAGCTAGAATCCGATAGGTTGCTGTAGGCAACATCTCCACTTTTCAAACCTGCTGGAAAACTCTCAGCTTGATACATTTACCCCCTGTTGTTACTAGGGCAGCAATGCGACCAACGCCAACACCTAGATACCGTCTACTACCCACAAACCAGAAAATATATATATATATATATATATATATATATATATATATAAGCCTAGCAGCGTGTGTTAGTGTGTGTGTGCAAAAAACTATTTTCTCAGAAAGGGCTCATCCAATTGACCTGAAATTTGGTATACTGACATTATTTGACAAAAAAAATTATAATAGTGAAGTCAGTTAACGTCCATCATCCCCCCTTTCCCCCGTGGGAGGGGTAGTAAAGGTTAAATTTACTAGTTGAGTGCTCAAACTCTTGACCGTGTGGGTATTTATTTACCAGAGCCTGTGTTTGGTCATGGACAATTGTATGTCGCATTTTCACGAGTACGGAGAAGCAGTGATGTGAAAGTGCAGGTTATGAATACTGCCCTTCAAGGAAGACTGATTGAGCACAGCGATAAGGTGTTTAGCAGAAACGTTGTGTATCGAGAGGTTTTAGAACAGTAAGACGATGGAGATTAAGGATGTGGCGATGAAGATGAGGTGATGGAGAAGAATGATGAGGTGGTGACATGTGGACAAAACCACGTTAAAAAAGGGCGCTTACGTCGGGAAGTAATGCTCTTCCCCTGAGGAGGCCTGGCCTAGCCCCAAATGCATGACAAGAACCTTTTTAACACCTTAAGTAGCTTGATTTGACTAGAATGCATGAGTATAATGCATGGGTTAACTTGTGTATGTGTGTGTATGTGTATATATATATATATATATATATATATATATATTAAATATATATCACACATTCACACAGAAGTTTTAGGTAGCTGTTGAAAAAATGTTGCAAATTAAGAATGCTTACAAAAGTGTTAATAGTTTATTTTTTATCAATTAACAAAATGAAAAGTGAAGAGAAATCTAAATCAAATCAATATTGGGTGAGACCACCCTTTGCTTTCAAAACAGCATCAGTGCATCAATTCTTCTCGGTATACTTGCACTCAATTCTTGAAGAAACTTAGCAGGGAGGTTGTTCCAAACACTTTGAGAACTAGCCTCAGATCTGTGGATGTAGGCTTGCTCACATCCTTCTGTCTCTTCATGTAATCCCAGACGGACTCGATGATGTTGAGATCATATTTCTGTGAGGTCCATATCATCACTTCCAGGACTCCTTGTTCTTCTTTATGCCGAAAATAGTTCTTAATGACATTGACTGTATGTTTGGGGTCGTTGACCTGGTGCAGAATAAATTTGGAGCCATTTAGACGCTTCCCTGATGGTATTGCATGATTGATAAGTACCTATCTGTATTTCTCAGCCTTGAGTATACCATTGATCCTAATCAAATCCCTAACTCCATTTGTGGATATGCAGCCCCAAACTTGCAGGGAACCTCCACTATGCTTCACTGTTGCCTGCAGACACTCATGATTGTACTGCTCTCCAGCACTTCGGTGAACATACTGCTGTTACAGCCAAATATTTCAAATTTTGACTCATCAGTCTATTGCACCTGTTGCCATTTTTATGCAACCCAGTTCCTATTTTTTCATGCATAGTTGAGTCGCTTGGCCTTGTCTCCACGTCGAAGGTATGGCGTTTTGGGCACAATTCTTCCATGAAGACCTCTTCATACTTTTCCAAACAATAGATTGGTGTACTGGGGTCCCACTTGATTTTTTTCAGTTCTGAGCTGATGGCACTGCCGGACATCTTCCAATTTCGAAGGGAAGTAAGCATGATGTGTTTTTCATCTGATGCGTCTATAGTTCTCAACATTGCCTGTCTCTTTGTATTTCTTCAAAAGAGCTTCAACAGCACATCTTGAAACCCCAGTCAACCTTGCTGATGCAGTATAACTACCTTGTGTCGTGCTGCTGTGCTCAGTCTTGCCATGGTATATAACCTGTGACATGAAATTGACTTTCACAGCCTCACCTTTGCAGCAGAGTTTGGCTGTTCTTCTCCCAGTTTTAAGCCTCCTACACAAAACTGTTTCTGTTTCAGCTAATGACTGTGCTTCAACCTACATATGAAAATGATGATCATTATCACCTGTTTGGTATGATTGGTTAGTCCATAAACCATACTAAAATTCTACAAAATCCCTGACTTTGTGCAAGTGCACCTAAAAGAATTGATGCTGTTTTGAAGGCAAAGGGTGGTCACACCAAATATTGATTTGATTTAGATTTCTCTTCTGTTTATTTGTTTGCATTTTGTTAATTGATAAACTATTAACACTGCTATTCCTGCAAGCATTATTGCTTTGCAGCATTTTTTCCACACCTGTCTAAAACTTTTGCACAGTATTGTGTGTGTATATTATTTTGGAAAGAGAGGGTTTTCTCTGAACTGGGGCTCACAATGATGTCCACTGACAGTGCCATGTTATATGATTGATTTGGATGGCGGTTGCTTTACTGTGCAATCTCTAGGATGGTTAATACTTTATATGACAAAAAGTGCCGTACAATACTTATCAAGAAGTTTATTTAGGATTGTTTATTTTAAATTTTAGTTGTTCATTCTGGAAGTTGGCAAAATGCTTGCTTTTTAATTAAAATGTGTTTCCTTTATACTACTTTGCTATAAGCTACCGGTCGAGCACTATATTATGTTTAACCAAACACTACACTTAATAAGTAAAATATTTTACAAATTAATATTAAGAAATATTATATAACTTGTTATAAGGATCATAAGGACCCTGACTCTGAACAGCACAGGGAAGTGAGCTCTTGTAATTGAAGGCTCCAGTAACTTGTTTGGATGCAGTATATATTCATAACCACTAGTCAATAGTTTCCCAACTTTCCAGCTTTCATTATTCTCTACTTTTCTTCTGTTTTGTATTATCTAAACATTTGTGTTACTATATAGTTCAATGTTGCATTAACACTACATTACTTGCAAGCTATTCTTTGTTTGCTAGTTGCCATTACATTATCCTTCAGAATACTTTTCCTGTTATACACTTAGCTCACAGTCTGCTATTACTTGAGTCTACTCACAGTAGTTATACAGAAAAGAGTTCTTGTAATATGTCTATCTAAAACTTTTAGAACAGGATGCGTAGAGATGGTTTGTACACACAGGCATTCAAAAACACTACTTAAAAGCGTAGACAAAGAGCTGTGGGGAGTGTGTATGTTCTCCTGATGTTTGCGTGGGTTTCCTCCCGCTCTCCAAAAACATACTAGTAGGTTAATTGACTGCTTTTAAATTCACCCTGGTCTCTTTGTTTGTGTATGTTAGGGAATTTAGACCAGTGGGGCAGGGAATGATGTGAGTTATCTGTACAGCGCTGCAGAATTTGTGGCGCTATATAAATAGCTGCTGATGATGACGATGAAGGGGTCAATTCAATTAGTCCTGAGTTTCTATAGTAGCCTTGTGTTTATGTACCCAAATCTACACTTTGTGTTATGTGCCCTAAACCCATTAACTAAGCATCAGGCTACTACAGGACCTCATGGTTCATTAAATCAGCAACAAAATCTTGTACTTTGAACACCACGTTAGAAGCACATTTACAAACACATTTTAAACCGTCCCTGCATCATAGTTACTGTGTACTGTATGACCGTTCCCGAGCAACTCCATTGTCTTTTGCTTAGTGTTAATGCCTTTGAAAGCAATGTCAAAATTGTAAAATAACAACTTTTCAGAAGGTGAATTTGCATATATAATTTTGGTGGCTAATAACATCAAATACGTTTAATAGGCTTTAAGAATGCATGTTAAATACTTAAATTAACTCTTCTGTGCATTAGGCCTTGGTGTACTATTTGGATTAATGTACTCTGACAATTAGCAAACTTAAACCGTCACAGAATTCTCATCGGTAATGTTGATGAATTAATACAAACATTAAAGTCATCTAAGAATAAAATGTAAGCAAAGCATCATACATCATGTAGTATATAGCAATTGTACTGTGCTCTTTAATTTAAGTACTACAGCTTCAGTAGAACAGTTTTTCTATAGCATTTATATGTCGTTATTTATCATCTGAATCTGTAAATCTGTCGCCAGACGTCTCTTTTGAATTTCATTGTAATAAGGAAGCTGAGAATGTAGGGTTGAGGATTAAGTGACTGGAATTTTTATGTATAGTTATAACTCCCAGCCCCATCTATCTCCAAATCTTTACCTGTCTTTGAATATAAACAATTGAAATGTGAAGAAACGCTCCTTGCAGACCACACTGGTTATTTGAGCAGTTCATTTTAAAGAAGAATTCCACCCAGAACTAAAATTGCAGTATAATACCTCTACCCACCCGAACTGGCAGATGTCCAGGACCCCAATTCCATTTGTGAGATTTTCACATCTTCAGTATGATCAAAGATCCGTTGTCTTGCAGGAGGAGTCGAGTGTTTCTTAAATGACAGGGACTCGGGAATGCAGTCCCCTGTGACTAGTCTTGCTGAAGGCAGAGGGGTATTATTCATTTTAGTTTTGGGTTGAGTCTTGAGACAACAGCAATATGCAGATGGCAGGTATAGTCATAATTTATGACTGTTTGCCCAAAGCATAAAAGTGTATGGTTATATTTATGTTGATTTATTTTCTATTATACTTCTTATTCCTTTGTTTTTTTGTTTTGAAAGGGGTAAGTGATATACAGTTTTGCATAGCAATGACATCTGAAAAATGAGATTAAATTGTGCCCAACTACAGCCTAGTATAATTGCATTGTAAAACTATACATCTCAAGTGTGCCTATGGATGATTCATATACATGCCTCAGCCAGGTAATCAACATGGATGTTTCTTGATGTGCAGATAAATGTCTCATTATAAAAAGTTTCAGTCCCTATGATTTACTAAACATTTATTAAAAAATAAAGTGAAAGCAGACATGTAAGTGCATTGCTATGTGAGTGTGTGTGTGTGTGTATATATATATATATATATATATATATATATATATATATATATATATATATATATATATATATGTGTGTGTGTGTAATATATAATATATTATAATATTTCATGAGAAAAACAGGTTTGCACTGATCCAAAACATTTAAAATACCCATTGTGTTTCACTAATTTCTGTGCTGAAAAGTAGTTTTAATTGTGTTTCACATTCATGCATCCTCTGGAATGTTGATTGCAGTTCCCTTATTATTTTCCAGGAAGTTCCTCAGAGTCCTTCCTCTGCCTAGTGAAAACTGGAGCTCTCTGGTTGAAGAATGGTGCTGCCACCCTGATCCCTTTGCCAATCGAAGTTGCCTTCCCAAGGTTAACGACTGCTTTCTGGGAGACACGTTCCTCTTGGTGAATAAAGCAAATATTTCAGACCCCCCAGGAGAGACTAATGAGATGTCAGATGTTCCTCATCTAGTTGATGCTAATGTCTCAGTAAGTTATTAGTGTTAATGACATCAACTAATTGGTACATTTATATTGTCCAGTATAACTTTATTATCTCAAATGAGGTTTATTCCAGGCAGAAGTGGGATCTTAATCTTTCTCAGTTAGTGTTTCCATTAGCTGTTATTAAATACCATGTGAAATAAGTTTGTAGGTGAATTGATGATAATTAATTGTTCCTGTCAATATTGCATTTCACTAGATCATATCTTACTGTAGGAGTTTGAGAGTAGAAATGGCCCCTGCTGCTTACTTTCTGTTCAGCTCTTACAAAGGATAAAGCAGTGGCTATATTCATTGGCACTTTGTTCTTCGGGAGGGCTAGATACCTAGAAACAGCTAGTGAGTGATCACAGCTTCCCAAAGAACCCGTTGACATTAAAAAATTATGGGTAACATTACATTTTGTAAAAATATCTTTGTCTGTGCCAGAGATCTAAGCACGGGGTCACGTTTTTAGCTTAACCAACTGCCAAGATCCATCGTCTTAAGCCTGTCAGAATGTTTGTCAGTGGGGAAAATGGAGGATGCTATGTTGGTAGCTGCCATGGATAATGGCAGCACAATTCTTCTACCCGCTTCTATGAATAAATTTAAAGGGATAAAATGTACATAAGCAGAAGAGGGAGCTCTATGTTTTAAAAAAACAAGGGAGATACCAACAGGGACACTGAAGTCCTCACTTTCAGGTGTTAAGAGCAATAAACACCATGTTCTTTTAGGGGAAATCAGGGGAATCTAATGAGGAACACACTGCAGATTCCAATAAAAAAAGGTGCGCTGGAGTTTCTCTCAACAAAAGGGAAACTTGTGCAAGTAAAACAACATTCCTAGGCAGATATAGCGAATTTGCCCTCAGGGTGCTTGATACAGTTGTGCTAGCTGGAAGGAAGCCAGTCCAGCCACTAGGAAGTCTTCTCTGACTGAAATGTCCTTGGTCAGTACACGTAACATTAACAGACCAGGTGATGAAAGGAACTCATCAATTTGCTGACCTTCTCCCTTGCTCCTCCAGGTCAACTACTCAGGGCCCCTTTACCCTACCATTTAAATTTATTAGAACTAAGAGCTGCTAGGTTGGCTCTGCATCCTTTAGTCCCTCCTCCAGCTTTGGGCTATCTCCTTACTATTAATATTGGACAACAAAGAGCTGTGTCTAACATAATCCAAATGGTTGGCAGAGAAATCTTAGAGATCTTGAAGTGGACATTGTCAAGATAGATCCAATTAAACAGCTGCATACTTACCATGAGAGTAGAACGAGTTAGCAGACTTCTTGGCTCATCAGAGACCATTCCTGAGTTCTGCCTCTGTGACAACCAAAACCTTCCAAAAAATTGTGCAGGCATATGGCAATCTACAGGTCGACCTTTTGCAAATCCCTTCCCTTACTTTTTAAGTAATGTTTACAGCTAAATTAACTCCATCCTCCCCCTTTCTTATAGGTGCCTGTGAACTCATAATAGTGGTTAAATGTGTTTAACCCGGACAGTGCCAGAGTATCAAACTTTACTAGTGGGGTGGGCAAACCTGTCCTCAAGGGCCATATCCAGTTCATGTTTTTAGGATTTCTGTCTGTAGAAACAGGTGGGATAATTACTGACCCAGCCAAATAGATTAACTCAGCTGTACATGATTAAAGAAATCCTAAAAACATGAACTGGATATGGCCCTTGAGGACAGGTTTGCCCACCCCTGCAGTGTAGTATGTAAACTAGATGCAGAGACTAGGTGGTGGTTGCATTTATAGTCAATCTAACACTAGCACAAGCCAGTTTTGCAGCCATTATCTTAATGCCACATTGTGAAAGTAATACTTCTTATGACTCTGTAATTTGGCAAGCTTGGGTAAGTGTGCTCTCAAGAAGATAGATGTCGCTGAATGTCAACATTAAAAGCAGACCAAAATAAAGTTGCCTGCCCTCCAGAGAGGATATATAAAATTATACATTCTTTTACTAAAGGTGTAATTTGACATTTAAGTGACATTTTTTGTGGCTTGCAGAAATCAAAGGAAAATACCAAAGTCGTTTGCAAGCGTTGCAAAGCAATACTTGGAGAGACTGTGTCATCAGGTATGTAAAACAGAAACAATCCTAATACCAGCCTGACAATAAAAGGTATTGAAGACACATTTTGCTTCGTTTTTATGGACATGTGCAGCTGTTTCTTACATAACCTGTTGTATTGTGAAGGAAAGATAAGGCAAAGTTTTCTTACTCCTGTAAGACCAAGTTACTTTCCATTGTTGCCGTAGACCTTTTTTTACTGTGCGGTTAAAAAAAGCAGAATATAGTGTACATTGCATACCTTTTCTAAATGGCTCATTATTTCTAAATTAAACCCCAGAGAGTGCTGCTGGAATGATTGATCAATGCATTGAATTTCGAATGAAGCAAGAAGATTCACACTCTCATTGTCAAGGGCATTGCTGACCCAGATTATATTTCCAGTACATTTGTAGTTTCCAGTCTTGTAGTCTTTTTGTATTCTTTCTGAGCTTACTGACTGTATATTATTTATATGATCTGTTTGTGCATTTCAGCATATGTCTCCAATGTTTTTTGATTTCACGACTAGCACAGACAGTTCAGCACTTAGCTCTCATGCACGGGGCCATTTATGTAAACTGATGCAAATGAATAAAAAGTGGTGTTTTCCCTAGTGATCAAATAGATTGTAGTGGTCAGTTTTCAAGTTAAATAAAATAAAAATTTGGATTGCTTGATATAGACACCACCTCTTTTTCTTTTCTTTGCACCAATTTAGTTAAAAGCTCTTCATTGTGGGTGGCGTTGTTTTTTTATTTTTTCCTAAATCATCTTTTATTTTGTATAAAATGACTCTGCAGAATGTATTTTCAGTTTCCTGCATTTGAATTCAGTTTGTTTTATTTTAATATTGTTCTTAAAATTTTCTGCTTTTTAGACACTATTAAGTATTACATAACTGAAGTAATGATTCTGCCATCTTGTCAAGCATACACTATGATTTCCAGGTAAGCATAAAACAAATTGTAACGTTTTGTTTTTCAAAATATGAGCTTATATATCTGTATACTTATTTGGAAACCACTATTCAGAAAACCATAAAGAAATAGGTGAATAGTTGCTGCTGCTTTGTATTTCTAATATATTATGTGTGTATATGTATGCGTGTGTACCTGTATTCTTATACTTGAGGGCACATTGACCTGTTTACACACCAACACTGTAGGGAGATTAGTCGTAGTGGGGACGAAAAATGAGGTCCCCACAAAAGTTGCCAACACAGGTCAGTGTAGGGGACCTTGCTAATACACTCGGCATAAACATCTGCCATGTCTCCACGAGTCACTTGTCTGACCAAAAGTGTGTGTCTGACGTGGAGGGAGAGTATGTGCATGCCTATGGGCAGCACAGTGGCCTAGTGGTTAGCACGTCTGCCTCACAGCACTGGGGTCATGAGTTCAATTCCCGACCATGGCCTTATCTGTGTGGAGTTTGTATGTTCTCCCTGTGTTTGCGTGGGTTTCCTCCGGGTGCTCCGGTTTCCTCCCACACTCCAAAAACATACTGGTAGGTTAATTGGTTGCTATCAAAAATTGACCCTAGTCTCTGTCTGTCTCCCTCTCTGTCTGTCTTTGTGTGAGTGTGTGTATATATTAGGGAATTTAGACTGTAAGCTCCAATGGGGCAGGGACTGATGTGAATGAGTTCTCTGTACAGCGCTGCGGAATTAGTGGCGCTATATAAATAAATGATGATGATGATGATGATGATGCCTATGTTCCAATGACCACTAGAGGTCATACGTATGTTCGACCGGAAGAGAAGGAGATTGCAGCTATCCTGCTCCTTTTACACCAAACAGGGATAAGACACGGTCACATTTGTATCCTGCTAAAAGTAAAGTGGGGACAATGAAGCATGACACAGTCCAATGGTGGCTCCAACTATAGCCCGGAGAGCATTAGAGAGGAGTATGCCCCTGACACAGAGATTTGTGCTGTGCACGATTCTCGATTTGATGATAGCAGTGTTTTAAACACAGAAAGCCGGAAGAATCTGAGCGGATTTGACAAGTGCCAAATTGTGATGTCTGAACGACTGGGTTAGGGCATCTCCAAAATGGCAGGTCTTGTGAAGTGTTCCCGAAATGCAGTGGTTCGTACCTACGAAAAGTGAACCAATAAAGAAGTGAAACGGCGACAGGGTCATGGGCGTCCACGGCTCATTGATGCCCGTGGGAAGCAAAGGGCTAACCCTTCTGGTCCAATCCAACAAAAAGCTACTCTAGCACAAATTACTGAAAATGGTAATGCTGGCTATGATAGGTGTCAGAACACACATTGAATCGCAGCTTGCAGTGTCTTGGGCTACATAGTTGCAGACCCCTGTCCGCTGCCGAAAGTACCTACATTGGGCACGTGAGCGCCAGAACTGGACCATGGAGCAATGGAAGGTGGCCTGGTCTGGTCACTCATGTTTGTGTAATGTTCTGCTGGGGAACCAAGGATCCTGGCATTCATGTGGATGTTACTTTGACACATATCACCTACCCAAACATTGTTGCAGACCAATTACGCCCCTTTATGGCAATGGTATTCTCTGATGGCAGTGGCCTCTTTCAGCAGGATAATGCCCTGCTGCACTGCAAACATTGCTCAGGAATGGTTTCAGGAGCATGACAAAGAGTTCAACTTGTCGATTGCCATCCAAATTCCCTATATCTCAATCTGATTGAGCATCTGTGGTAAGTCTTGGTAAAATTACTCCGAGCAATTGAGATCCCACTTGAAAATTAGAGGACTTTTTAGTCGCTATGAGAAGCTCTTCTACACTTTTAGTGAGAAGGGTAAATATAGGGGTAATTTTTACTGTGATTTTTGTATATTTTGGTGCTTCACATTGCAGTAAAATCATTAACAAGAAAGCCTGGATTACAACATTTTCTGGACAGATAGACTTGTTACAAGTTATGAAGCGTCATATCTGTTACATGTTCACATACACCACCTTTAATAAACCATGTTCATTGATCATTTTAAGTATGCAGATCTGTTTTTCAGCCTTAATGCTTTTTTTTTTTTTTTTATTAAATGATGATTAACAGCAACATTTTCTAAGAAACTAAAATTCCCTGACTTGTCTTTCTTACATTCACATGAAAATCAAGACCAGAAGTCCTAGGTCCAGCATATATATTAAATGCAAAGTAGTATTTGTCCAATATAATATTTGTTTGTTGCATAGACCCATAACACAGTACATTGTTCTGAGACAATGTTTTGCTGGACAGATGAATATTTGTTATTTGCAGCACCCTATAGGTTGTAAATAGCACATTAACCATTCAACATAATGTGACTACAACGCCAGTTTATGACCGTAATAGAAAATAGTGAAAGTGCCTTCATAATTCAGAATAGAAATGATGAGTATTGGATATTAAAAATAAGTTGCCCTTTGCAATAGGCCAATATCAAAAATTACTGCAATTATGCATTAATAGGTTATAGACTGCTATGTATTTATTTTAAAAGTTTGACTACCACCATAAATTAATATGTTTTAGTTGAATCATATTTTAGTAATATACCTGTGTATTGTTAGAGCCATTTTTCCAGAAATTATTTGATCTTTTAAAGTTGCATTTAACGAGATCACTTTTTTTATATTCAAGCATCATCTCCTTCTCATCTGTTATATTCCCAGATTTGAAGTGGGCTAAGAGATAGCAACTTATGATCAGTCAAATTGTTGGAGTTATGACAGCAGCACAGATTATTTCAGGAGATAATTCATTAACATCAATGTAAGGTTACCTCCTCATATTCACACCAATTCCTGCACTATAACTCAAGCATGTTATGAAACTTCAAAGCTCACATCCACTCTAGGACAAGTTTGTAATACACTGGGGGGCACTTACAAACTGTTACACTCTAATCTGCAGCTATTTCAAATTATTCAGCAGGAAGCTGACCCCAATCATGAGGGAAGAAGTGACCCGCACTCATAATACAGCACATTATTTGATGGAAACAATTCTCCATAGTCTTCTCGTAAACTCACCACATACTGAATATTCTCTAATTCTCCCCAACCTTACCCATACCTACTGATAAAACCTTGTTTGTTTATGCTGCAAATAACAGACATGCTACTGTATGTTACACATGACATAGTACTGGCACTGACCTTCCCCTGATCAACAGAAAATTTCTGGGATGACAAGGCACTCTGGCAATAAAAGGAAGGAAGTGGTGACTAATATATAAGGCTGGGTACACACTGGAGAATTTTCCGACCAGTTTGTTATCTACAATGATTGTACCTATGACTGAAGGTCCGACCGGTCGGGCGATTCATGTATACACACTTCACACGGTTTACCTTCAAATCTGTGCTCTTCATCTGTTCCTCTAGTCGTTTAGAGAGTGAAAGCACAATATGCATTCATTCCTGCCACACCGATTAACCGCCTTGTTATAGCTATTCACATGTCATAACAAATTCCAAAATATTCAGTCTCAGAACGAACAAATGAAGTATTCCATCTACAGCACTCTCTACATTTAGTCACTAGGAAATGTACATTGCCGGCATCGGCTGAAAAGACCATGACTCTGTATGCTCTATGGCAGGGGTCAGGGAACTTTTTTACCCTTTACCCCAAAATATATTTAGATACGCCAACGTTACCCCCTTGATTTGAAAGAAAGGAAATCATATTATTAATTATTGGAATTCAAAATGTTATTGAATCTATTCAAAATTTCTTTGAAAGCTTCAACTTCAAAACTTCCGGTTTTGGAGAAATGATGTTACTTCATTTTTGATACGAGAGCATCAATATTGGGGCATTTTGATGTCAGAGCAATTTGGATACAGTCTTCAGTGTCCAATCGATTTCTCTGCCTTGTTTTTATTTTCGTTAGAGTGGAAAATCCTTGTTCGCAAAAGGTAGGTTGTTGTAAAAGGCAGAAACTTTTCGACTGCCTCCTCATGTGCAATATTGAATGCCTTTGCAGCTGTTGACATCCAAAAATATGACAGATCTGCTTTGTTTTCAAATGCAATACATGCTTCATTATTGCTTTGAAGCTCAAGAAGTACCTCTGCCAACCCTTGAGGCTCTTCTAGTACAACAGCAATTTCACAATCCAACTGACGGCATGTGAATTGGCAGCATTTCCCCCAGGAATTTCGTTTTTACCCCATTTGGGGTAATTTACCCCTGTTCCCTGACCACTGCTCTATGGAGATCATAATCATGAATGCATACACACTACATGATCGGAAGGTGATTGTAACGAGTTTATTAAATGGTACGACCACCCAAATGAAACGACAATCGGCACTTTGGAACGACTGTCGTTCATCGTGTAAGTATGCACACTAATGCGATATGTGGCCGAGCGGTCATTTATCGGGTGATTGACCCGATTATTTGCTGAAAAAAAAACAACTGTCTGTACCTAGCTTAAGTGTATTGGTTCTTAGTAATTTTACTAGTCTATTTTATGTTGTACTAAAAAAAAAGCCTGTAAAAGTTAAAAACCGCTGGAAAAAATAACTTTCTCCACATAAGTGCCAATAAGCACATGAAGGTACAAGACTTGTAATAAAAATGTTACTCCCAGTTTACCCTTACATCTTTATTTATACAAATTTTATTGCTTAAAAAAATATCCCTAGGATAGTAGTTGCACAGCAAGGAAAGGAAAGATGTAAATTATTTTGGTTAAATCCTGTATTTTCATTGAAAATACTTTCAATTAAGTGTTTTATTAACTATACAGTTCACAGTATTTATGTAGAAATGTATGTTAATTCTTTTCATGTTGCACCATTTAAATATAAAGACAACAAACCCTATTAATTTAGAGCAAGTATGACGTATTCTGTTGCAGAAGTGTGTTAACTTGCTCTGGTTCTTGACAATGAATTATTTGGCTCCAAAAATGAGAATTCCCTGTGTTTTAAAAATGGAAAAAGATATAGAACACTGGTCTCTTCATTACCTGTTAACTATCCCTAGCTAGCAAGGCTTCTGTAATATCCAGTAGGGTGCTGACAGGACATAAAGGAAAATGGATAACGTAGAGGTTTTATTTTGTCCTAATGACCACTTACCATTAACTTGCTTGTCTTTTCAATGATAGTTAACATGGACACATACTGTGAAGACTGATCTTTGTTTCAACAGGAATCAGTTTGTGGAGAACATGATTGTCCAGCTTCTTATGGAATTCTCAGCCTCCAGAAGCACCTTCAGGTTCTGTGTTCAAGGACAAGATGGCAAACTCTTCCTCCTGGTAAGAAAAGACTTTTCACATCAGTGTTTTGTAAAACATGTATTTACTGTAGGAAGTTTAACATTCAAACTATTCATTTGCAGACCAGTTTTTTTTGTGTTTAATTTTTAAAATGCAGTTTAAAAAAAACAAAAGAACTCTTTCTCTGCTGTATGTCTGGAAGTGTAATCTCTGACTTTGGACATTTCCACTCTTACCTCCTTTTCCTTCTATCTGGCAGCCATATTCTGCCTGGATCTAAAACATGACCTCACATTAATTCATGACCTAATCGTAGTAAGAGCTTAGGGTGTTACATCATTAGTTCTGCAAACAAACAGTAAAATTCTCAAGAAACGAAAGTGCTTCACCGTAAGCCTGCACAGCTCATTTTAGTAGGGCATGCATCCAGGGGCAGTGAAAATATCGGACATTGATAAAATGTTCACAATAATTATCAAATAAGCACAGTTCTTACCTTGCTGCTGTCTCCGGTGGAGGAGGTTTCAAAAGACTATTAATTGTCACGCTGCTACCGCATCCACAGTCGCTGTTGAAGTGGGCATACAAAAAGTCACAAACGGACAACATGCCCCTCAGACCTCACATGTCATCAGATCTCCCAACATGCCCATCAGCTGCTGCTTCCATGCCCATCAGACCTCTCCTCATACCCCTTACAGACCTCTCCACATGCCCCTTCCAAACTTCTCACAGTACCAGTTATCATCCTCATGCTAGAACCGAAAGTAATCAAACTTTTATGTCTAAAAATGTAGCTTTATGCTGTCGGCAACATTTAAGCAGGCGTTTCAGAATAATTATTAGCTGGTGGTCATTGGCAGAAGACTAGAAAGTAAAGACTGCCTAAGGTTTTGTAGATTAATATGTAACGATATGTAATAGCCCCCATACAGTTTCACACCATGTGCATGGTACCACTTGTAAAGCAAATAATTAAACTTTCCAATGAAAATTGGTGTATTCAACAAGATAGTGATTCTGAGTGAAGGGTTATAAAATAAGATGGCAAGTTAGTTCAATAATATGTGGGTTTTGGTTTTTTTGTTCAATAGATGCAAAACGAATATATAGTGGAAATCTGCATATTGATTAATCCAAAGTAAAAACAAGTTGTATGTACGGATAGGGCAAGAGCGATAATACAGAACTGATACCTCAGGACAGGTAAAATATATAAGGTTCTCCTAACAATTGGTTTCATTAACCGGGTGATTGTAGTAATTTCTTTTGAAACATTTGATTATTTGCTTCACTTGTGGTGTTTTTAATGGTGTGTGACCTTATGTCAGCATTACTATGCTGTATGTGTCCTTGTGAATAAGATACACCATCTTTGCGGTCTCCGCAGCACTGGTTTGCTATTTCTATGATTGTAATATTTATACATTTTAGTACATAATAGGGGATTTCAGTCATATGAGTTCTTCCTAAGCCAGCCCTGTTGAAAATAACAATTTATTATAAACATTTAATTGAATGAAACCAACTTGCTCGTTCGTGAACTTCCTTGTTTTTCAAGATATTATTTTTCTCCTGCTAAGTTCACTTCAAATGCTAATTAGGAGTTGCTTCATGGATAAAATACATAATTCCTTTTCCATTCATTTTGGTGAACTTTCCTGTACTGTAAAACTCACTTCAGCTCAGAAAGTACTGTAGTACATGAGCTTCACAAACTGTAAAACATAATGGGCCCATTTTTTAAGCAAGTGCACAGAAGAAAGGACAAGCCATGGCTACTGGTCACATTTTATGGGGGATATAGTCAGTCTGTTGATGGTGAACCTGCTGTTGACACCAAAATGTTGCTACATTCGGTGTGTCCACATGGTTAAAATGACGATATTTGTAACTGTCGTGGTAGTAAAGTTGACAGTCACAATGTTGACATTCAAGCGACAATATCCGTGACAGCCGCTGGACCAGCTATCACAAAACAATAAATAATACAGTAAATAAATAAATAACTGAAAGTTCAATAAATAAAGAAAAATAAAAAGACAACGTCCCCGTCCCCCCCCAAAGAAAAACAGTTTAAACCAAGTGCTGGTGCTTGCAAAATGAGGGGACAAAAAGTGTGGGGTTCCCCCCGATTTTACTACTACCAGCACTTAACTTTGCCAGCCCAGGCTTGTGACACTATAGCAGGGGAACCTGCAGCGTGGGGTCCCCCTGCCAAAACAACAACCAACACCAGGTTGGTCAGCACGGGCTAGATTCCTGAGGGAGATGGGGTTCACAAAAAAAAAAAAAAAAATGCACCCTGTTCCCTAGGGGTATCCAGCTCCATGCTCAAAGTACTAGGGCAGTGGGTATGGGGTAATAAAAAATATTTAATGTTAAGAACACCATTTTGTCCCTGGTGCACTACAGGTCCCAGAAAACCCAGACTGCCATTAACAGTTTGGGCATGCTGGTGCTTGTAGTACTTCCAGCACCAGTATACCCATGGATGCACTTTAGATACCACAAGTGCCAGCATGCCGTGGCACCAAGAGCCTGCTGGGACCTGTAGTTCACCAAGACAAAATTTAAATAAATCACACCTCGTTTGAAAAATAACTTTATTTGAAATAAATATAAAACACCCATCCCTGTAATACTCGCCAACATCCAGATTCTTCACGTAATCTATCCTTTTCCATGAATTATATATCCTAGGATCTGGTAGCTTTATACCTAAAAAACATAAAATAAATACATGTCCATTAAAAAACAAAACAAAACACATCCTTGGTCCTGCAGCTTTGTAAGAAAAAAAAATCCCAAATAATTCAGGATCCTTGCTTGGCAAAATAAAAACTCTTTAGAACACATACCAAACTAGCTCTTAAAGCTTCCACCGCGTAATGAGAGAATTACCGTTACTGGGTATATTTGTAACCTGGGGCTTTCCCATGACCTCTGTGCTGAGGACCCCGTAGATACACTGAACCTTCAACATTTCTGACATATTGGTGTCAACAGTCTGACTATCTTCAGGTTCAGCATCAGCAGATCATACCCAACCCTTTCATAGCGCTCTTTAGATAATTAAAGCAAATGTCTCATTGTTTGCTATGTGTCCCTGTTTTCATAAATTTCCCTGCCTCATACATTTTTAGCAACAAATTTGCACCAATTGTTTAAATTGCATTTTAAGACTTTTTGCTACTTGATTGTTGCTATGCTCTGTTCATAATACCGTTCTTCTGTAACTTTGCCAAATTTAATGTGAAAATTATGTTTTTTATACTTTTAATTTTGTTTCCTGTTTGTTTTTTGCAACTGAATGCATTTCAGAAAGCTGAATGTGTTGTAATTGGTTTTCCGCTGTGTATGGAAGATAGATTCTGCATAACACCCATTAAACTATATTTGAAAAAGAACAACTGTTAAATGAAATTTAAAAATGCTGGTGTAATTAAGCACATTTTGCTACATTTGCCCTTCTTGTTTAAAGAAATAAGTTTCCTTTTAGTTCTACATAATTTAAGGTCTGTTTTCTACAGTAAAGCTTACAAACACTGCACTAGTGTGTCTTCACATCTCTGAAGCTAATTAGCATGGGAAAATTGTGTGACATTCAGATAGTCTCCTCCATGTTCACACACTGGGCAGGTTATTTTATACACCTACTGTACTTGCATGCAGCTGAATTAATCACTAGCTCAAATGTCCTTATGTATAAATAAGTCTGCTTGGAGAGTCTAGTCAAAATATTGTATGCCCTAAACACAGTTATTCCTACACTCTGATATCATTATGATCTCCATATGACCAAAATGAGATTACTTGAGACATCTAACAAAGCCAATAGAGTACACATGTGACTTCATTGATACTTATTTCCTGATCTGATTAATTAAACCCCAATAAGTATTTTCCTCGGGCATTGCTATTTTTATTGTGCAGCAAATGAATACATGAACAACCCATATTTTGTCTCAGGCCTTTCGTTTGAAACTTTTTGTAGAGTAACATCTAATCTACAATGTTATATGTTTGATATATCAAATCCTCAATAGCAGAAATATTATTCAACTCGGGTTTTTTTTATAGTGCATGCACTTTTACATAACACAGTAGAATTTTTCATATACTATTTCTTTACTCTATTAAGTTTACACTAATTTGACTGACACTCTTAACTGCAGCACTACTCCTGCTATTTGAGCATACTGTATTTGTATTCTTATAATGAATGTTTGTTACCCCATATAGCTTTGGTTGTTGAACATAGATACATTATTGGTGGAATCGACCAAATCGGGACAAGGTAATTCCTACTTCTTCTCCGGAAATACATCCAGTGATTCAGCAGAAGCCCTAGAAGTTCAGAATGTTGCAAGGGTACTTTACACTCCATGCATTAACAAAAGCAACGCAGAGTAGGTAGATTTTCTTCATCATTACCTGAAAACTTGATTTTTGTGTATTGGAATAATACAGTATGATAGTATGATTTTTTTTTTTGTAATAAAAAATATTCTGTTTTTTATTGGATTACGTATGTCTTTATTTTATTTTTTCTCCTGCTCAGACCCCATGACAGCTCTAGCAATGGGTTTTTTACTTGGTCTACTGAGTAGAGACAGGAAGCCAAAAGTAAGCAGGCGAGTGCAGAAAGGCTTTTTTTTTGTTTTCTACGAGAGCTTACCTGCAGTGTTTCCCGGATGGATCTGGATGGTTCCGTTGTTGCACCTTAGAGGAATGATAACTGGGACAGCAGTGGATCCCTGAACATCAGATGGATGAATTACAAACTGCTCTGTCAGCCAAGCAAAGCATTATGGATGTGAGCGGGGCATTACTGTGTTACCTGAATGCCTCACCTATGTTCCTTCCGGGTCAAGCAGTGCATGTATTGGTGATGAAGCATGCAAGTAGCTAGGAAAGTGAAGCCTGCCTTGGTATTGCACTGTGTGAGTTGTAGCACAGCTGGCATTTATGCCTGACCCCCAAAAAAACTGTTAGACTTTTGTCCTTTTTAGTACCCCTTCAGAGTCTGTAGGAGAAAAGAATAGAAATAAAGCTTACTAACATTTTTGTGGAGCATGTGATAAGCTGCTAGCTAAAGACTACAAAGACGCTCTATGTGTGGACTGTAGTTTATTTCTCAAGCCAGAGAGGAACCAGTACAACCCCCTGAACAGTTTAAAAGTTTGGTGACTTGGATGATGTAATCTTCTTGTGTAATTAAAAAAAAAAAAAAAGAACTCTTGAACGCTTGTTAAGGGTTAGAAAGACCCAGGCCACAGCTGTTCTTGGATCCGAACGATATGTCAAAACCCTCCACTTCTGGGTCTTTAAATTCCCAGTTGGAATAAAAATACTCATTCGGTGCCTGACGTTCTAAGAGCTCTTTCTACAAGGGCAATGGCAACCTCTTGGGCACACGGGGCTCAGGCTTCAGTGGAAGATCTCTGTAAAGCAACAGGGTAGTAATTATTTAACACTTTTACTAGACACTATGTTCTGGATTTGTCTTCAGCGGATGCCCATTTTGGAAGGAGAATTCTTCAGGCAGTAGATCAATACAATTTTAGATGCATTGCCATGTCAGTGTTGGATTATTTTGGGAGCCCAAACTAAGATAGTACTGATTGGGTACATCCCATCGTTAGGGCTGCCGATATATATATATTTCAGGGACAGCTTGAGTTACTCGAAAACGCAAAAGGAAGGAGTCGTTGCACTGTATTCCCCCTTGAGGTGTTTCCTTTTCCTGTGTCTGCTCAGCTGACCAAAGAGTTGACCCATTGTTTGGGCTGCCATGTAGTCTTCAAGGAAATACTAACAGTAAACATAATTTTGCTTTTTTTTGTGCTACACTAAACTTTCTATTTTGTAAGACATTTTTTTTCTATCCAGAATGTCACTTTATTATTTATACTATGCTATACTATAATTACATTACATTTTGTACTAGTAATTTGGAGGTTATTCCTGCAATAGAGAATATTGCCAATTTCTAATCGGATGGGTATTGATATAGAATTTAGAATAATTTTCACTTAAAGCCAAGAATAGTTCTAAAAATAATTAAATAATTTACTCCTAAACATCTGCAGTTCTGAAGGGAACTCTTAACTATTAAAAGCTTTTTTACATTACTTGTACAGCATTTCACCAATACAGATTCAGTATATAAACATAACAGTGGTTAATTTTAACATGTCATATGTTAATTTCTTTCTATAATTCCTTTCTATATTTAGACAAGATAAATTGGACTTTAGATTTAAAGTTAAGCACATAACGGCTTTGCTTCGTATTAAAGTGTTCAAATTCTACTTACCTGTCAGGTGCTTTAAGGAATGCTTTTCTTTTATTTACTTTGTTTATTTGGTTATATTATGAAATATGTGCAGATGTGGTACATCTGCATTTTGCTGCACAATAATGAATAAAATGAATATAAACTTAGTGACAGACGGAAGCCAGGTAAATACTGGCATTCCTATAATTGTGTATTTTCTGCTTGCCTTTCTCAAAATTACCATTTGAATTGGTCTGTTCTCAATTCTATTTCTGCTATCAGTTTTCAAGAGCTCTATTTCGAGTCAATGGCCGTCAGGGTGACAAAAAAAAAAAAGCCTCCTCCACCAAAAAGTTTGAGCATTCTCTAAAAATGTATGTTTTCAAAATGGGTTTATTTTCATTTCAGAAGAATCTTTAGTTTGACAAGCCTCACAATGATTTAACACAATAGGCTGCTTAAAACCGCTTGGAATAATGAGCAACGTGAATTTCAATACTTCCTTAAGGCTAAACTAGTCAGCAGGAGCTCAAATTGCAAGGTAGACACTTTTATTTGAGTTCATATACAAGTGTAAATTTGTATGAGGCTACTGTAACGAGGCCAATAGGGATTTCAGATTATTTATTTAAACCCATATGAAGTGTAAACTATTTTCTTTGTATGTTTAGCAAGGCAAAGAAAAGATTATTCCAAGATGAATTTTACAAAACGAGTATCAAATAATAAATATTTGGTAAAATGTTCTCATTTAGATAATTATTTGGAAGAGGCACATTCAACAACTCCAGGATAATAGTCTATTTTGCATTCTGGGATTTTCCATTAATAATGGGGATTATGAAACATCAGCATTAGACTTCTAGCTGGAAAAAGTGTTGATATTTCCCAGCAGCATATCAGATCAATAAGATAAAGTATTATATTTCCTGTATAAATCCCTTATGCATAACGTTTAATACCTCTTAAGGATGCTTAAAATTCATTCTGATATTAAAAAAGCAGCACATAAGTCCCAAATGCTTAAATACAGAACTTTCACAAAACTTCTTTCTGCGCAAAACTGTTTTATTTATTCATCATTTTAGTTAAGAAACAAAAAGAAACAAATTAAAAGTACAAAGATATTTTTATGGCTGTTCTCTTCTTCTTATTGATAGTTTTTGTAAAACACACATAAATTACAGACTATTTCTCTAGAAAACTTTATTCAGGTTATTTTAATGTCGTATACATAGGTATTATGGCTAATGCTTTAAGCAGAAATTATGTTGTTTCCTGTTTAATTTCCAATTATTTTCTTAATCATTCCCTGTGGGATCAATGTTTGGCGGAATGTGCAGTGTGTTGTTTTTTATTTAATTTTTTTAAAACCCTGCTTTAATGGGGGATATTTAATATTGCAGTGCCGATATATAGTAACTCATATTAACCAAGTAGCTATTAGCTTTGAGCAATCTAGTGCAATATAAGACAATTAAATCAAATGTGTGATTAGCTGCCGTGGGTTACTGCACATAAGGACTATGTTATCAAGTAACCCCCTCCTTGAGAAATTACTGTATGGCGGGAATTATATCCGCAAATTCACTTTAGAATAAATAATGTTGGGTAAAAACAATATGTTGTGTAAAAGTTAAAATGTTTTCAGAGACCTCTTTGAGTGATGTAATAATAAAGGTAAAGTAAAAAGATTAGAACACTATAAAAATTATACCCCATCACTCCTAGCCCTTAGAACTTACCCTAATATAGGGCAGACCATACATGTCGGTAAAAAACAAATGACGAAAATAGGGGAGCACATTTAAGGTTATACAGATAAAACATGTTTTTTTAAAATAAGTAAATAAGTCCGCAAGTAGTGTTCTTACCCTCCTGTCTCATGATCCGGATATTCCTAGAAAGCCAATCAACTCAGGTCCCACAGTTGGTAAAAGATTTCTTATAAGGCATCCGGTGAATCAAGTTTTCTAGACAACTTTAGTCAATGCGATCTCTGGAGTGTTGCAGATGAAAGCCTCCCTGCAGATTATCCAATAGGTTGTTTGCAGAAAGACAATGTGTGAGCAGAGAGTAAGCAATTTTATCTTGAAGCTTGGAGGGGCATGGTAACTGAGAGATTGGATGGTAATTTGAGAGGGAGTTTGAGTCAAAATCTTGTTTTTCAGAATAGGAGTAATCACTGAGCACTTGAATAATAAAGAAACTTACCAGTAGGGAGAGAGATTACAGATTTTAGTTAGAGGTGGAATGAGCACAGGAGACAGGAATCTACTGATTTGTGAAGGAATAGGATCAAGAGGACAGGAGATAGAGTAGAAAGATAAAAAAAAGTATTTTCTTAATCTTCATTTGTAGGATCGAATGAAGAGGATACCATTTCTAGTCTGATCTTGTCAATCTTGTCTTTGAAGTAGGAAGCAAGACCCTGGGTACTTATAGTAGTCAGGGTTTGGGGTGAGAGGGTTGAGAAGATATTTAAGTGTGTTAAACGGGCATTTGGGGTTAGAAGCATGAGCAGAGATGAGAGATTGGAAGTATGTTTGTTTAGCGGTATCCAGAGCATTTCAGTGGGAGTGGTAGATAGCAGTATATGTAACAAAATCATTTAAGGTACGAGATTTACGCCAATGACGTTCTGCTTTATGAGAAGATTTTTGAAGATTTTGCTGGAGCCACTTGATCAAGGGCTGCTGTTAGGGTTTGTTGAAAAAGAGGTACTAACATATCAGGGGAGGAGAATGTAGAATTAAGAGAGAATGTGTTGGAGAGAGGAGGTAAACTGTTGAAGATAATAGTTAAGATTTGTGCGAGTATGAGAAAGCTTGGTAGAATTTGACAGTAGAGAGTTTAAAGTAGTGAAGGTGAGCTTGCAGCTGATAAGGTGATGATCCGAGAGGGGGAAAGGAGTGTTAACAAAATCAGAAACTGAGCATAGTCTATAGAAAACAAGATCAAGGCAATGGCCATCTCGATGAGTAGAGTATTCATCCCACTAGGCAATGCTGAGCGGAGAATGTTAGGAAGTAGTTTGGAAGCAGCATTTGAACATCGATTAGTAATGGGGACGTTGAAATCGTCCATGATTATGGAGGGGATGTCGGCAGATAAAAAGTGAGGGAGCCATGCAGAGAAATGTTCAAGAAATTGTTCAGCATGTATAGAGAATGAATTAAAAATCTGAATAGTATGTACTTCAAAAGATGCGAATGTGAGTGAGTGATGGGACATTTGGTAGACCTGTGTCTGCCTCCAGGTCTGGAGGTGTGGGTGAAGTGGACGCCACCATGTGAACGGCTGCAGGTGAGGCAGTGACTGATTCTGTGAGCCATGTTTCTGTTATTGCCAGAAGGTTGAATTTGTTGGAGAGAAATAGGTTGTGTATGGAGGTAAGTTTGTTACAAACAGAGCGTATACAGTTATGGCCAAAAGTTTTGAGAATGACACAAATTATTATTTTTCACAAAGTCTGCTGCCTCAGTTTTTATGATAGCAATTTGCATATACCCCAGAATGTCATGAAGAGTGATCAGATAAATTGCAATTAATTTCAAAGTCCCTCTTTGCCATGACAATGAACTTTATCCCAAAAGTAACATTTCCACTGCATTTCAGCCCTGCCAAAAAAAGACCAGCTGACATCAGGTTAGTGATTCTCGATAACACAGGTGAGTGTTGGCGAGGACAAGGCTGGAGATCACTCTGTAATGCTGATTGAGTTAAAATAACAAAGTGGAAGCTTTAAAAGGAGGGTAGTGCTTGAAATCATTGTTCTTCCTCTGTTCATAATGGTTACCTGTAAGGAAACATGTGCAGTCATCATTTCTTGCACATAAAGGATTTCACAGGCAAGGATATGGCTGCTAGTAAGATTACATCTAAATCAACCATTTATCGGATAATCAAGAACTGCAAGGAGAGAGGTTCAGTAGTTGTGAAGAAAAGTTCAGTGCGCCCAATTTGGTAAAGAACAATGCCTTTTCCAGTATGATGGAGCACCTTGCCATAAGGCAAAAGTTATAACTAAGTGGCTCAGGGATCAAAACATTGAAATTTTGGATCCATAGCCAGGAAACTCCCAGACCTTAATCCCACTGAGAACCTGTGGTCAATCCTCAAGAGGTGGGTGGACAAACAGAAATCCACAAATTCTGACAAACTCCAAGCATTGATTATAGACAAGAATGGGAGGCCATCAGTCTGTATGTGGCCCAGAAGTTGATTGACAGCATGCCAGGGCGAATTGCAGAGGTCTCCAAAAAGAAAGGGACAGCACTGCAAATATTGACTTTGCATAAACTTAATGTAATTGTCAATAACAGCCTTTGACATGCTTATAATTGTACTTCAGTATACCATAGCAATATCTGACAAAATATCTAACAACACTGAAGCAGTAAACTTTGTGAAAACCAATACTTGTGACATTCTCAAAACTTTTGGCCATGACTGTATTCCAATGGACACGTTTAAAAGTCTTTGAAAGAGATGGGAGACGTGATGAGTTTGAGGTTTGCTGGATACGGTAGTGTTCAGAAATATGTGTAAGGGAGAAGTGAAGAGAACCTGTATTAAGTTATATATCGCCAATTATTAGAAGCAGAGAGAGAAAGATTGGAAATATTATAGTGAGATGTGTGACCTTTGAATTTGTGGCGACCAGAGGAGGCTGTACCAGTTAGTGATTATAAATAGGAAAAAAGTTAATGAGATTTAAATAGAAGTGAGTGGAGTAATGAAAGGGTTACAGAATATTTAAAATAATGCACATTTGTTGAATTCTCCCTGTGAATCCTCGTTATGTTTAGCTTGTTAATGGCCCAATTTAAAACTGGTTGGACCAAAAACAACTGTAATGCCAAATAATGGATGTTGATATGTTTATGAGGTCAGTATTCCAGATGATGGTTACTATTGCAAAGGAAACCTGGGATGGACAGGCCACAACCTATAAAAGGTGTTTAGTAATTCATGTCTATAGTTGCAAAATGGAATTGTAGCAGACATTACCAGTCGTCATACATCATATTATTGCAGAAGCTGGTGTCAGGCTAAATCTTTTTATCCGAGGTTGAATTGGAAATCGTTGAATTAGAGGTGAAGAGGGAAAAAAAAGAACCTGGTGTAGTTGGTGAAAAGCCTTGTCATATAACACAGTGAGTGGTACCTTTTAAATCTGAGTTTTTAAAATTCTGCAAAGACTTTTGAAAATGCAGTTTTCCCAGAATTCATGTATATCTTATGTAGCCATAGCCATGTGTTTTCGGAGTGACAAAAGGATACTGGGACCTTTCCTAAAAAAGTAAAATTATACCAGAGAGATTATTCCAGTGTATTATATTGCGATTTGGCTTACATAGTGTCTCTGCAACATTTCAGAGAATTTTGAGACCATAGTCATTTGCATTAGCCTATCTTGACAATGTAATTAATCTAAACACTGTTCTGGTTAGGATTTACAGCAGATGCAAAAACAGGTTTTTTTTAATAATATTTTGGTTACACTTATGGCTGACGCATAATTAAATTCCAAATCAATGAAATTGAATAATTGGAGATCGGATTCAAATCTGTAGGACAAATTCAAGGTTAAAGGATTTTTGGAATTGATGTCTGGCATATATACACTGTAGGGGGAATTCAATTCCCCCCCAGATTAACGCCGTGCTAAACCTATTACCGTTAATACTGTAATTTTAGCCCTGTCCGCAGCTCAGCTCCCTGAGCTGTGAGTAAAAGGCTGGCATTGAAATTATAGTATTAACTGTAGTTACGCAAACTTCCCGTAATATCGGTAATAGTGCTCAGGCCGCGTTACTTTCTGCAGTTTTCTCCTCTATATGGCCAAAAGTTTGTGGACATCTGAACATCACATCCATACTTGTTGAACATCTCATTCCAAAGTCATGGGCAGTAATATGGAGTTGGTATTGCAGCCTCCATTCTTCTGGGAAGGATTTCCAGTAGACGAGAGCATAAGTGAGGTTGGGCACTGTTGTTGGGTGATAAGGCCTAGCTCGCAGTTGGTGATTCAATTCGTCCCAAAAATGTTTGATGGGGATATGGTCAATGCTCTGTGTAGGCCAGTCAAGTTCTTCCACACCAAATTCTGGAAACCATTTTTTGATGGACTTCGTTTTGTACACAGGGGCATTGTCATGCTGAAACAGAAAAGCTTGCATTCTCTCTCATATTAGAGAGCAGTCCCTCCCACCTTTACAATAGCCCTGGGTAGATATTGAGTGAGCCCTCTATGCTGTCTGCCCTGTTCAGATTTCATTTGGCTCCCCAAAGCGTTGAGACCTCATTCTCCTGAACCTTCGACCTCTCTCGTGGATGCCCTCAACATTTGGAACAGAAGCATTGGATCTTCCACAGACTTGGTCTCCCCCTTCCCGATTATTAATGTCTTACTCCTTTTAGTATCCACGCTGCTCCCTGACTTTGACATATCTAGTTGGACCTATGCGGGATTCCTTTCCCTTGCACATCTATTTGGCTCCGTGGGTGTCTGCTCCTTTGTGCAGCTACAGGATACATATAATATTCCATTCAAAGACTTCTATACATACTCGCGGATGCGGCATTGGATCGTGGACCTCCGCCATCCAGATCGTACAATCCACCCACCTCAGCCTATTCTCCATGCCTAATTAACTAGGGGTAATAACAGAGGCTGTATCACATTTTTAGTACCAACACCTTTCCTGCCTTCCTGACATTCCCAAGCGTATTTCCCAGTGTAAGTGGGCAGCGGATCTTAACATCTCCCTATCTCCGGCCAAACAGGCAATCATATATGACAATCAGTCTATGGTTTCTAAATGTACTAACCATGTGGAAATGTTATTTATGTTGCTTTTACTCCGGCTCGCCTTTAGAATATCATCCCTAATTATTCCAAATTCTATTGGCACAACTATGAAGCCATAGGCGATCTTCTGCATGTGTTCTGATCGTGCCCCATCATTCAACCCCTTTGTAAAGAGGTTTTCAACCTTACTCAGAAGGTCACCTCCATATCACTAACTCCAACCCCACTCACTGCCCTCCTTCACTTAATCCCCAACCAACATTATCGATGTTTCCGGGGTTATATTTTAGTGGCTGTTAGAGCAGCAATAGCACAATTCTGGAAGCCGCCATCTCCCCCTACTCTTCATAAAGTTATCTCTAATTTCAGTTTTCGGGTGGAGACATTATATTCCCCATATTCTATGACGTCCCCTAGAAATCACCGACTCACCCTCTCCTGATCCGGTTGTTACACCCTTAGTTCCTAGTTGAATCCATAATGTCACACTCGCTCCTGACACACTAATTGGCTACTGATGACATGTACTTACATATTGTTGTGTGGTTAGGTATTTATTGTTCAGTCTGCTCCTCACTCTGTACCCTTCTCCCTCTCCATTTGTTTCTGTACCCTCTCCCCCATACTTATAAAACTTTTAATAAAAAGTTTGTATGCCAAAAAAATAAACTGACATTTAACAATTTTTACTGCCTGCTGTAACGCTCATATATTTTACCTTCATAAAACAAGAATTTGACCTGTACCTTAGTAACGGTGGAGGAGAGAAAATGTAATATGACCTGTAGGAGGTAATCGAGAATATAGAAAGACTGTTTGTTCCTGTGTGCAACCACTAAAGAGAGTGGTCAGCGGCCTAGCTGTCCACTGTTAGAGTGAGACCAAGCAGTAAGGTAGTGCCATGAATGGGGGAGGAGGGGGATAAATGTTTATTAGTTTCTAATTCTGTATGCCGTGGGCAGCACGGTGGCTAAGTGGTTAGCACTTCTGCCTCACAGCACTGGGGTCAAGAGTTCAATTCCCAACCATGGCCTTATCTGTGTGGAGTTTGTTCTCCGTGTTTGCGTGGGTTTCCTCCGGGTGCTCCGGTTTCCTCCCACACTTCAAAAACATACTGGTAGGTTAATTGGCTGCTAAGAAATTGAACCAAGTCTGTGTGTGTGTGTGTGAGGGAATTTAGACTGTAAGCCCCAATGGGGCAGGGACTGATGTGAATGAGTTCTCTGTACAGCACTGCGGAAATAGTGGTGCTATATAAATAAATGATGATGATTAAAGCAGTGTTCCTCTTCCATCCTCCATGGCGGCCATTACAATGGGTGCAGTTTCTCCTCTTGCCCTGTGTTTTTTCTTGTCTCAAGTTGAAGTAAGAGAGGACAGGTAACAGTTTGTTATTTTCAGTGTACTCTACCTGCATTAGATGTTCCCATAGATGCACCGCTGGTGGTGCAAGCCAAGGAGGAGGGCTGGCTACCTGGGTTAAAGGATGCCAAAATGGAAGACCAGGCAGAGAGAACCTCTGAACTGCTAGTGGAAGCATTCTCTTTGGCATAAAAGCACCGCTGGCACCACAAAGGAGTTCCAGACATTGAAAGTGAAGCAAAGCAGCATAGAATCTGTGGTGCCTGTGACAAACCATTATTTACTGATTATGAAGTGGTCTTTTCAGCAGCATTTAATTTACAGCCCAATGAAGTAATACTCAACCCTCTTAGCAATTTAAGGAGCTGATAGATGATTAAATTATTTGTGACTTCAGAGGATATACATGCTAGGGATGAAAGAGAGTGCAAGGTCCCGGACAAGTACGGATTTAGAGGACAGGGGTTCCCATTTCGAACTGGATTACTCAGGCACATATATAAATCTAGTGGGATGAATGAGACATCAAGTTCCACTGCACCTCAGAATTCCCTCTTTGAGAAATGTACCAAGCAGTATCGGATTTAAATAATGAAGAATGGGATCAAGTGGAGCAGTCTCAGACTAACTGGAAAAGGTTAGATCACATATTTCTTTAAGTGATGAAGAGCCACAGAAATAGAGTTCAGTTTCAAAAGTGGATGCAAAAATAGCCAGTTTATCAGCCAGGAACACCATTCCTTTAAAAGACGGCGATCCTCGAAGAGATCCTATGGATAGGAAAATGGAAAGTTGTTTTAAAAGTTTTCATATTTCTTCTGAAACTATCTTGAATATGGGGGGTAGATGCAGTTTAAGTGAACTCTTCATACAGCGATTAAGGATATGCTTAATAGAAAACATTTGTGCGAAATCGTTAAAGTTATACAGAGAGGAATATATTTCCTTTGAGGCATGGTTGGATAATATGGCAAAAAGAAAAAATAGAAAACCTTCAGTGCTGATCTTGTCAAATACACACCTTCATAAGCAGTCATTAAACAGAGGATCTGTGATTCCCCAATTACATGAAAATTCGAAACAAATTGTGCACTGTGGTCAGAGTACAATATACACAAAACATTAAAAATGTGAATATCACAGGAATATTATACAGTTTAATTTAAAATTTAAAAGCATAACTACGTAAAACACAGCATTAGATTCAGTGATCTCATATCTAATATATTGAGGAACAAAAAATACATCTATTTGTAATGACCTTATTATGCAATCCATCCACACTTTAAAAATATATATGATCAGGAACAAAATAGTCATATCCAAAATTTTAACAATCTAGATTTTTTTTTTTTTAAAGAGATTACTTGTCCGTTCCAAGTATACATGCAGTGCGAGAATGGCTCACGTTTTGAATATGGAATTTATCAATCCAATAATGTAGCCATTTATCTTTTCTTTTCAGTATGTCGTTACAGATTAGATTATATCACTAATTGCTGCTTGCATAGCGCTGTTGGATCAATCCTCCTAAGTTGTCTTGGTCTTGAATTGTAAATGGGGCCAAAAGTCTTTTTTCCCAAATATGGTATATAGATTGTAAAGGCCAAAGCAGATTCAATCTTTACTGTTGAGTCCTCAAAACAAAGTGCAATCACAGTAGATAAAATTCCTGGGGGCCCAAATAAACGAAACAAAGTACCTCATTGTACAAAATAAAATACCTCTACCAGACGACAGATGCATCAAAATCCAGTCTATAGCTTGTCAATTACAAGTTCAAAATCCGATTACAAAATCAAGGAGTCTTTGCCTTCTAGGAAAGCTTACCTCTGCCATAGGAATTCTCCCTTGGGCAAGGATGCATATGCAAAATCAGTTAGACTCCTCAGTTAGACTCAGTGGAAGTGCAGACCAATATCTCTGGATCATGTCATTTGATTAACAAGGACTAGATTCTAGTGCCAAGCTGGAAGGCTAATCTCCTGGCAAATGTAGCACAGAATGCATTGTCACAGAACAAAAAATAATTACCCAGATTACTCTGTAAATGCAGTTAATCTGGAATGGATATCTCCTTTCATCCTCTTACAGGGAAATTGCCTCAAGGTATTATCACACAACAGGACTGTAGTCCTCTTCATAAATTGCCAACGAGGTACCAGGTGCAGCAGGACCATGATCACAAGTAGCAAAAGTGATGTCAGGGATAGAAAGTAATCTGAATTCACTCTGCACTTCATGTGGCGGGCAGACAGAATGTCATAGCTGATTATCTCAGCATATGACAAGTTCATAAAGCTGTGGACACGTGTGGCTAGGTACACACTGAAGAATTTTATCTACTTTTAATCTACAGAGTTTGTACCTGTGACTGAAGGTCTGATCGGTCGGACGATTCATGTGTACACACTCGATAGATTTACCTTCATATCTGTGCTCTTCATCTGCTCCTCTAGTCGTTTAGGGAATGACAGCACAATAGTCACTTATTCATTCATTCCTGTCACATTGATTAAAACCAGCTTTTTAAAGCTATCCACATGTCTTTACGATTTTCGTTAGCTTCTGTGACTCAAAATATTGTGAAACAAAATGTTCAGTCTCAGAATGAACAAACAAACTATTTTACCTTCAGCACTCTCTATAATAAGTTACCAGGACATGTTCATTGCCAGCATTGGCTGACAAGATCATTACTCTGTATACTCTATGGAGATCGTGATCATGAGTGCATACACACTACATGATCGGCAGGTGAATGGAACGAGATTATTTAACAGTACGACAAACCAAATGAAATGACAATCAGCACTTTGGAACGATTGTTGTTCATCGTGTGAGTATACACACAAAGGCGATAAATTGGCCGAGCTCTCGTTTATCGGGTGATTGACTCGACAATCACCTGGAAAACCTTCAGTGTTTATCTAGCGGTACAAGAGAGTTTGCCCACCCTCAAGTAGACAGAATGGCAATAAATGCCACAAAGTTCTATGAAGAGAAAGCAATCTCATGTACCTTTCAACTAGGTTATGGTTCCCCTCTGTTTTCTCTCAATGTTTACACCCTCATAAGATCAAAAAAGAAAAAGCTGAAGTTATGGCAATCTTTCCAATCTGTTACCACGGTTTGCAGTAGCTTGGGAAATGCTTCAGGAGCAACTGTGGCTTCTTCATCCAAATCCAAAAGGACCATCTTTGTTGACATGGCGATTAAGCGGTCATTGCTCAGAAATAAAGGATTCTCAGAGACGGTAATTGTCACCCTTCTACAGTCAAGAACAAATAATTCTTCAGTGAAATATTTTCAAATTTGGAAGAAATTCATCATGTTTTGTGAGCCTAAAGTGGATGCAGCTTCGGCTACTATTGTACATATTCTTGATTTTTTTCATGGTGGCTTTAGCCAACTCTAAAGATACAGATGTCTGAAATACACCTCAGATCGTGGTTATTATGCTAAACAAAAGGTAGCTCGAGGACAAGCCAACCCGCAGTTCTTACACGGCAGACGGCCAAATCCACAGAAATATTCATCTAATACATCAAAATTCCATTTTGGAACTATATTCAGGGGCTATTTGCACTGTGAGCATTTAAATCTCAACATCTTGTGTGATGCCAGCATTATAAGATTGCCAATATATTTTAATTTAGACAGAATAGCTACCAATAAAATATGTATCTCTAAATTACATTTCAATAGACTCCATAACCATGAATTTTCATATGTATATGAAAGTTAATTTATGTATTTATTGTTTATTCTTAGACATTAAGTGATCATATTATATGACAGGGTTGATTCACATCCATTTAAACAAATTGCATCTTTATCATGTCGTTATCTTATTAATTAATAATCAGTTGATGTGTATTTGTTTATTTTTTTTCTATACTGTATAATTGATAATAAATATCTTCTATATTTTATCTGGTGGTCCATGAGGTTTTTATAAGATATACTTTCTCTCAATATCTACTGTGGCAAGAGCCCGCTACTGCAGAAGCACACGCGAACAACAACTTCCTTTTTATGGTGCTTTATTGTCAGGATGGTAAATGTTTGACACCGTATACTTGTACAGCAATCATAGAGACCCTAAACACTAGCTATACATAGTCCAGCTCTCTCTCAGGACCAGCCAGCTCACCCAGCATTGGTCTCTCTGAACAAATGAAACATACAAGCTTTTATACATTATGCTCCTCCCCCAGCCTTAGCTTGATGGACAGGTGACACACCCACCTTCTCTTTAAAAGAAAACACCCATCACTGCCTCTGTTTGCACAACCAGACACGCCCTGTCTGTTTGCTGAGAGGAAGGATTTCAGATCATGTAAGTTTAACCAAATTTAAACTATTGCTTTTCATACATAAGTCTTCACTCTAGGTGCAGTAAATGTTTTACTGCCCTGCTTTCTCTGTATATTGCCAGCTAAATGCCTCCTTTTGTTACACTACATTGTTATTAATCGGTAACCTTTACCCAGGTTTAGCTCTGTAATCTATAGAATATTTTTTGTCATTAATCAGGAGGTAGCAGCCCCCTTTACAGCTGCTTAACCTTGTTGGCAAAGTTCTCAATTATTTATATTTATTTTGGGCGCCATTATCAACGGCTTCTTTTTCTTTGTTTATGGAGTTAATTCCTGCTATCACTATATCACTTTGTTTTCCTTCATTTTTACTGAGGTAATGGTCAGATTCTTGTTATAGGGGAGTTCAAAATATAGGTTCCATAGCTGATTGTTTCAACCGTCATTCAACTAGTGTTAATTAACCCAGGTCTTATAGCCCAAGAGGGAGAGCCCTAGTGTATAGCAGCACAAGCCTGGTAGCTGGTGGTCTCCCTTTTGTAGTGAAAACCAGTCTAAGCTGTCTTGTGCTGGGGCTGATTGAGGATTTAGAGAAGACATTGCTTTTTTCTTTTTTGTATTGCACAAAGCAGCATCTGTGGTCTGAGCAGAGGCAATCACTTGCAAGTCTCCGCTTTTCAGCTGCTTGAGTTTTTTACGTGAATCAAGTTATTGACAGTTGTCTCCATTCAGACTTTAGAGGCTGCCAGTTCGTTAATTTAAACTGGAACACAAACATAGTAATTTGACATACATAGTAAGATTTTCTTAAAGCCTGGTGGCAGAAAAATATAGTGGAGGGAATTTCAAATGCTACAGGTTTCCTTAAAAAAGCACAACACAGAAGATTAACTAAACCACCTGGCATTAGAAGATGTGTGCTACATCAGTATATACAGAAACAGATTTTGTAGTTAACAGAGCCTTTGGTTACATCGTTTTACAGTTTCTAGAGAAATCATAAGATTACTTTTGAAATTCAGTTGCTAGATGCAACCAGATTATCTCTGTACTGAAAAGAAGCCAGCAATATCACCTCTGTGTCTTTTAGAGAACTTTGGAAGTATTGTTAGCTCAACACCTGCAGCGGTTTTTGATGGATTGTGTTAATAACCACAAAGTAGGAGCGACACAACCTTTTGTGCCAGAACATGCCTGTTCATAGCTAGCCGTTGCAATATTAAAACATAAACGTAAGCTTTTTTCAAACACCACCCACTCAGCTGCTATGTGAATAATTTTGTTCAACTTTTAATAGCCAGGCATATTGGTTTACTGCTGGGAGTTTTTCAAATTATACCCTGTAAGGGATTTACACCAATAATTTTAACTTGGCGCACCAGTATGTTAATGAGGAGTTACAATAGATAACAGGGCATGTTTTTGAGCTTTTTGTGTCCACATAATTCCTCGAGGGGACTAATTAAGGTAGGGAATTACACTTGATCAAATGTAGAGATAATTGTAAGACTGTAGGAATAAAAGTGTTTACGCTATATTAGCACAAACTAACAATTGTGCCTTGACATATGTAAAGGTTTGATGGGTTTAACAGTAAATTGGTTGTCATGGTTAAATCAAGGCAAATGATGTCGCTAAGCTTATTCTGAGTGGTGACTAGATGTTTAAAGATAAACCGTCGGTAAAAAAACTTTTTTTTTTTGCCCAAAAACCCTTCCACTTCCCTTTATCATCATATATCCACCTATGCAGGATTACATAAGCCCTTCTGGGGCAACACTGTTACCCCATAGCAACAGGAGAACCATCTTCAGCTAGCCAAGTCTCCAAGAGCACATCTGGCTGACCAGGTTGAAATGCCTGCCTCCTTTTCAGCTTTTATACCAAAAGATTGGCCATACTTGCCAACTCTCCCGGAATGTCCGGGAGACTCCCGAAATTCTGGAAGATCTCCCAGACTCCCCGGAGAGAAGGCAAATATCCTTCAAACGGCCTCTTGCCGTCAAAATGACGCATCTCGCGGTGAATTGCGTCATTTTGGCCGCGCCCCCGCAACAAAAACTGCATTTTGGAGCGGGGCCAAAATTACGCGATTCACCGCGCCACACCCCCCTGCCTGGGATCTCCCAGAAAGACCTCTTAAAAGGTTGGCAAGTATGGGATTGGCACATGGGAATCCTCTCATAGAATCCTGCAGGGTATAATTGCATCCACATGCTCAACACTTAGGGCTAATGCTGAGTTGGTTGCATGCTTGTTTGCGTAGTATAACGCAGTAATATAGGCATGCACTGTACATGCCTTCAAAGAGAGTGCACGCATATGCGTTTCTGACCCTTGTTCCTCATTATGACTGGAGAGGCGCTACAGGGGAGGGAAGGGGATGTCTACCATAAGCAGAGTACAGTAAATGTTACTAAGGCAGACCTGCACGGAGACACGTGTAAGCCCTTCGGGAGTAGTTGATGATTGATTTAATTCACCTTATGATATATGCTTTCTTCATTGATCATGCATATATTATAGGATTATGAGGACGCATTTTAAAAATATTTATTTTGCTACTTTCATTAGTACATTAGAATATTATATCTGCTGTATTATATCAAGCTTAATAGCTATCAAAACATAAGATAAGAAACTTTCCTTGTGCTTATAAGCTGTTTCTGTGTAAACGTATGCCTGACTTATACTTGGCGCATATGCTACAGAAACAGAGCTGGATGCAACTTGCATTGCACGTAGCACACTATATTTACAGTGAGCTTTTATAGCGTAAACTACGGCCAACGTGCGTTAAATTCAGCATCAGACCCTTAGCGGTTTGTGTATGACTTATTATACATTGCAGGACAACAATTTTGCAGTTGCTCTATGTTCTGCCTCCCTTCTGGTGTAAAATCTGGAAGAGAAACCAGCAGCTGGCACTTATACAATTACCTGTCCAGCTTAAGGTTCTGATCTTATTAGAAATGAGGGCAGAGGAACAGGAGTAGATATATGATTACAGAGTGGGAAACACTTTATTTATTGATTGTTTAGGATTTTTTTTAAATAAACACTATAAATTAAAGATGTTGTCTTTTAATTCTTCTAAAAACTGCATATTCCTTCTCTATGTATTTATGTTTATTTTGTATTTAGAAAGAAATGTGATGAAATCCTGTGTTGGAAAGTAATCTATATAGAAATATGAAGTTGCAAAATAATGCAAAAAATCTTGAATTTCGCTTAGTTGGAATAGTTAATTGTCTGGCATGGATTTTGCTAGAATCTTTTTTTATCTACCATAGTGCATGTCATTTATCTAGTGTTCAGACACCTGCTTTCCTCCTGGGTCACCGTAATGATATAATTGACCACTATCTTGGATGTACTGTACAGTACTTGAAATATGAGCTCAGCATGCTTGCTCTTGCTAAATGTTCTTTTGCTTACGACAGCTGTTAGTGAGTTGTGGTTCATTGCAATAGTAATTGAATTGACAAGAACACAAAAGCAATAGATTTTTATCAAAACATAAATATGTTAACATTTCACTTGCTGTGATCTGTAATTACCTTGCAGTTGCAATTCTCTGCATGTCCACCTACTGTTTTGTGTGCTAAATGAAGAAAAGAATAAAAAATTGCACAATTAGGACTTTCTAGGAATATAATCATCTTATACTTTTTAATGGGTTCCATTTTGTGCCCTTCATGTACTTTAGGGGATAATTGCATTTCTAGGTGTACTCTGAATAAGGTAGTAAATAGCTTCATACACACACAAAAGGTTAGATTTTTTAAAGCTTCTGAAAAGGAAAAGGGCTTTCATAGCAACCAATCAGATTCTAACTTTCATTTATCTACTACATTCTTGATAAAGGCGACAAGGTGGTCTGAACACCTTTCACAAGGCTTGATAGCAGGCAGACCATGGTCTGAAATGCAGATTCTTAGATTCCTTTCCATTATCTGGATGTGTCCTATTCAGCACTAATCTAAAAAAAAAAAAAAAAAAGGTAAAGCTTTATCAAACAAACTCCATGGGAAATAGTGCTTTTTTTCCTGTGCACACTCATAAAACAAGGAGTCAGTACTCCAGAGGGCAGTACTCTGCCACTATGGGAGATATGCAGAGGTGGAGACAGGCTTGGACTGCTAAATGTTTTGTAGCCAAGTCTTCAGACAAGCAGTCGGCAAGACTGGCATGCTGCCCACCCGGGGATTATTGTGGTGGGAGCCCATCTACTCCTCTTTCTGGAGCAGTGGCTCGATTCCACAACATATGCCTAGGTGAGAGGGATTATGAGTTAGTGATACATTCTAGATCTTTTTAAATCTCCACCCAAACGTTAATTTACCACAGGGCTTCCCGGAAACAAGACAAAGCCTTTTCTTGTGCAGGAAGTCATTCAGTCTCTGATTTCGTCAGGGGTGATTGTTCCAGTTCAGTATCACCAGAAGGATTTGCATTTTTACTCAAACCTCTTCTTCGTTCATGCCTAATTTAAGTTCTTAACACCCAACTTCAGTTGGACAGATAAAAGATAGAGTCCTTGAGTTCGAAAATAACCGCAGTCTATTTACCCAGATGTCTTTTTGTCAGACCGTGTACAGATGTGGTCGACCAGCCATCAACATAATAGCATCTCTGTTGAACCTGGTGGTGGAGCTATTTTATCCATGATTCTGCATGTCCATAAAATTATATCCCTTGATCTTCTGCTAGGTTGTGGGAAAGCCCAGTGTTATAAATAGACCTAGCGGCTGTCATTCTAACATTATGCGGTGGGAGTTCCTGCTGTCAAGAGCTAGCAACTAATTTTTTTTTTACTATTTTGCCAAGCAAGGATCCCTCTGAATTACAAGTACCTTTTTATTACCCCACACCCTACCGCTCAGTGGTGTGGGAAGAGCACAAGGCTGTGTGGAGGGCACCCCCCCCCCCCTCGATTTTGCTAGTGTACGCCTGGGCTGGCAGCACTAGGTTTAATCGGGGAGGAGGGATTGTTTTATTATTTTTATGTACTGTAATGTCTTATGTGTATTGTACTGGCTCGCAGTGTCTTTATGACTGTCGACATTAGCAACTGTCAACATAATGCCTCCATTTTCATCATATCGAAATACTGATCCTGTCGACATTCGGAGTGTCGATATTTTGAATATATCCCTTATGCAGGGTTGTTTGTAAGTGAGTTATATAGTAAGTTTGTTGGGTACATATTAATGTATTTCAAATGTTTTTATTGTTGATGGCTTAGAGCAATACTGCACAAAATACAATCCTGATGCCAGATCACTTTTGTCTGGTCTGAAAGACATTTTACAGTCTTCTCCATTACGTATCACAATGACGACTTGGGAAAAGAAAGTAAGGAAACACATGTGGTTATAAATATAGTTGTTCTTTCTTTTGCAAATAGAAAAATCCATTTTACGTGCTGAGATTGGGAGTTTTGTTTTGGTCTTTCTTCCAGTGTCTGCTGAATATTTCATTAGTACAAGCTTTGAACAAGACTTAGAAAAGGCAAGGTTTTATTTTTAGCTTGTGAAGCGGGATGTGTTTTTCCAAATCAATAGGTGGCTTGCTGAAGAAATTTCATTATAATAATTTATTTATGTAAAGGTTTTGTCCAACACATTCTAGTGTGTTACTTCTTAGCAGATCACAAAGCCAATTCCCACGTTCAGTTTGAGATTGTTCTGTCACTGTACACAAAGATTATCAAACAGCAGCATTTTCAGTGCCAACATCTTTCCAGTTTTTTGCAAACACCTCTGTTTATTATGTATATAGCTGTGACTGACAACAGAAAGTGTTGTCAAATATAAAAACATACGGACACTTATTTTATTTTTTTTACTAACACACAAGTGCATAGTAATTTAAAATTGTCAAGTACTAGAAACAGTATCGGGTGTATTTGCATTTTAAATACTTCCCTTCAATAAATATGAATTTAGAAAGACCAGAGAATAAAAATGTTTTGTAAGAATTACATTTAACATGTAGAAATGTATCTTATAGTGAAGTTGGTTAGCACTGAAAAATGGTGATATCTCTAGGGACAAATGTTTAAAACCCAGGGCTGTCCTAGGTAAGTTCACAACTGTGTTACTGTGGTTACAAGTGGGGTCTGATATTTACTGACCATTTATTTTTCTTTTCTTTTTTTTGGATGTAAATTTTTATTTTTTTTCTTTATTGGCTGTCCGGAAATTCACTGCCGGTCACTCTGTATGGAAGACTAACTACTCTCCTTGGTAGATCACTCAAAAATGATAGTGTCTGTTTAGTTCTCTTCAAAGAAGTTCAGGCAGGGCTGGGGTTGTCACTATTTTCTAGCAGTACAGCAGATATGTTTTTCTGCCATGCCAAAAAGGATTTAACACAGTCCAGTGAAAATGCAAATACTTCTGATGTTTGATATGGTAATATGGAATTATTTATTGTACTGTGAAAGTGTGCCTTAATGCTGATGGTTTATATTCACAAACATGAAAAACATTTTCTTTTAATTTACTTTTACTCATAAACAGTAAAGAAAAAAATGATTTTAGGACCAAAGATCATATAAAGTGTTAAAAGCAAACAAATCCACTTTAAACGTTGTATTGGTTTCAGAGCCTGATTTACTGGACTAAATATTATACCTGAAATATCATAGGTGCTTATGCGTAACAAAATGTGAGGAGCATGCTCTGCGTTCTGTTCTTTAGAGAAAGGAGAATGTGTTTAGGATGGCACTACTCTATTTTGTATCAATCTTTGGTAGTTCCAGAGCCCAGGCCCTTGTTTTTAATACTTGATGATCTGTATTCAAAATTATGTTTGCTTTATATTCACCATGTAGCAGAATGAATAATGTGCACAAGACATGTGCGTTATGTAAATAGCCATAAAAACCTAAATACTTATTGATGGTTAAACAAAAATATTTTCTATTCATGCTTACAAGTTAAAAACCACTTACAAATCATTAATTTGAAACAACATCCTAAAGTCTGAATTTGGAAAGAAATGTTACAGTTGGTGGTAATACCACTGTAATGATGTTTACTTGGGTGGGAATCTAACAATACAAGTAAACCATAAATTTCAGAGTAATGTAATATTTTGTCTTTTAGTTTGGTGTAATATAAGGATGAGATAGTGAAAAAAGGAGAGTTGAAATAGAGATGTGTGAACAACCAGCCCACTACTGTCTATTGCGTGCCACGAGAGGTAGAAAGGCATGAAGTCATTTTTTTGTGTGGCTTCCTAGGTATATCAGGCAGGTTTACATTTTGGTCTCCTGAATAATTTTGTAGTCCTCCTAAATCTAAAGTTTGTATTTTCCATTGAGTGCGAGTTACGTATACTAATACATAGGGCAGGTTTTCTATCGCCACTTATTTCAGCAATAGAAATGCACATATCGCCATGATTTAAAATCTCACTATACTAGCTGGGACCAGTAAGGCTTAACTTACTCCGTTGCCGTGCCTTGGGAGATATGTGCAAAATAAAAATAAATAATAAAATAAATAGTAAAAAAAAAATTATATATATATATTATTTATTTATTTTTTTAAAAATCCTCATATTTCAAAACTATTGGCAAATGGGGAAAAAATTATTTTTATTCAAATAATAATGCATTTTTTTCATACATTTTTTCTTCTGTTGTTGGCATCCTGAGATCCTTGATGAATCCCAGAAATGTAACTATTGTAGCCTGATCATGTCACCTTCGGACAACTTCTGACATTAGCCATAAGATATAAATTAATACTGTAAATATTTTTCCTTAACACCTCCCCCTATAATTCATTTTCCACTACCAGTGCCCATTCCCATCCTCTGTAATTAATTTCTTATAATTCAGTCCTCCTTCATTAATTCCCCACCAACCCTCTCCTCTGCAATACATCCCCCTTCCTCCTCTGTCACTTTTTAACTTATATACAAGCATTATGTACAAGAGGGGGATGTCCCTGGCTGGTAAGAGTGATGGCGGACAGCCGCTTGTTCTGTGATATTGGAGACATCCCCTCCTCTACCTGCTACTTGTATAAGAGGTTAGAATAGAGCAACCCAGGTGCAGGAAAGAAAAGATTTTTGCTTTGTTTAGACCATTCATTCCTGAAAGGATCTGTCCTGGAAATTAAGGTATTTGGCCTGTCATTGGGATGTAACCTGTTGTTATTTTTTATCCCGTGAGGTCTCACAAATCATGGCCAATATTCTTTATTCACTGTCGTTATATTCAAATCACCTGATGCAGATCATACCTTAATATGGACAGGCAGATGGCACAATTGTATTGACTGTCATGCAATTATTAAGATAGGTCATGGTTTTAACTAATAAAAATAAGCAATATGTAAAAATTGAAGTCTAACCATTTTTATTATGCCTTTTCTCTCACTGGGATATTAAGTAGACACTAGAGAGGAAAGTAAAGCAAAGCAATAGCACTAATAAGCATCCAAACATTCTGAAACCTTAACATTTCCAAATGCAATACATTGCAAACTTAAATTGTTTTATTTCAGAGAACATATTAAAAAGTAATTTGTGAGCAAAGTTCCACTTTAATCAAGTTATAGTGTTACTAATGAAGCTTGATAATGGTGAGCATAAAAAAAACGTTCCTTTGCTGCTAATGTAACATAATATTGCAATTAATGAAATGTGTGTCACTTCCAGGCTTGTGGATAAATGGATGAATGAAACTGGGGCTCATGTGCTGACGTTCCCATCCAGTACCTGCTTAGAACTTATCTTGCTGTTGTCCCTCAACAATGCTGCTCTGCCTCACTCCCTTCGCTTCATGAACAACTGGCAGGTAATGGAAATCATTGTCACATATTACTGTTATAGTAGCTTTCACTCTGCATAAATATTTAACATAATCTGTAGCAGAATAGTAGTGAATGCATTTTTGTCAAGGAGTCTCAGGGCATGCTGGGCTGGCGGTCTTGTATATCCATCTAATAATAAGGTAATTACATCATAGGGTTCTCTTACCTCTCTGTCTGTATGTATTACCCAGTATTGTTTTATTAATGTTTGTTCCCAATTGTAAAGCGCTATGGAATTTGCTGGCGCTATATAAATAAATGATGATACACCTGAAATACACTCAATGAGGAAATTAATTTAAGTTAAGTTCAAGTCACAGCGTCATCAGATTGGCGAAAGTGGGCAGGACTGAAAAAAGCTACATCTATGGCACCTGAATGTTATATATTGTGTAAGGATAACTTGCTTGGTGATGTCAAGATCTTCAGCCACACCTTAGCCCAGTGGATTCCAAACTTTTTCAGTTAATGGGACCCTTAGGGCATTCATAATTTTTTCAAGGCACCCCTAAGCCAAAATAATTACCAAGTAGTCCCCCACTTGCATACCACTGGCCCTGGCCGAGGCACCCCTGTGAGATCACCGAGGCACCCCAAGGAGCCTAGCCACACAGTTTGGGAACCACTGCCTTAGCCAATTACAAGAGAAACACAATACTAATTGAATACACCAAGATTCTTGGTAATTTCCATAGATGAATACTAGAGTTTTCCTGTCTTTTTATAATATTCTCAAGAAGAGGGCAGAAAAAAAAGAATATTCTAGTTGGCTTTATGCAAATTGTCCTACTATTAAAACTACATGAGATACGTGTGGGGTTTCATATTACAAACCTAACAAGAAAGAACAGGACATTATTTACTTGTTATGATAAAAACCTACTTCTGTTGTAATTTTTGTGCAATATATTAAGGCGGCGGTTCCCAAACTGTGCGCCGCGGCTCCCTGGGGTGCTGCGGCGCTGTCACAGGGGTGCCGCGATCGCCCTAGAAAAAAACAAAAACAAAAAAAAAACTTGCCCATCATCCAGCGCCGGATCCTCCTCCTCACTGACTGCCGGGCGTGACGTCATCATGTCCGGCAGCCTCAGTGAGGAGCTGCAGCAGAGAAGACGTCTGGGAAGAAGGTAAGTAAAGGAAGTGAAGGAGGGAACTGAGAGACAGGCTGAAGGGGGACAGAAAGACACTGAAGGGAAACACAGACAGGCTGAAGGGGAACAGAAAGACACTGAAGGGAGACACAGACAGGCTGAAGGGGGACACTGAGACACTAAAGGGGGACAGAGAGACTCTGAAGGGGACAGAGAGACGCTGAAGGGGGACACAGAGAGACGCTGAAGGGGGACACAGAGAGACGCTGAAGGGGGACACAGAGAGACGCTGAAGGGGGACACAGAGAGACGCTGTAGGGGGACACAGAGAGACGCTGAAGGGGGACACAGAGACGCTGAAGGGGGACACAGAGAGACGCTGAAGGGGGACACAGAGAGACGCTGAAGGGGGACACAGAGAGACGCTGAAGGGGGACACAGAGACGCTGAAGGGGGACACAGAGAGACGCTGAAGGGGGACACAGAGAGACGCTGTAGGGGGACACAGAGAGACGCTGAAGGGGGACACAGAGAGACGCTGAAGGGGGACACAGAGAGACGCTGAAGGGGGACACAGAGAGACGCTGAAGGGGGACACAGAGAGACGCTGTAGGGGGACACAGAGAGACGCTGAAGGGGGACACAGAGAGACGCTGAAGGGGGACACAGAGACGCTGAAGGGGGACACAGAGACGCTGAAGGGGGACACAGAGAGACGCTGAAGGGGGACACAGAGAGACGCTGAAGGGGGACACAGAGAGACGCTGAAGGGGGACACAGAGACGCTGAAGGGGGACACAGAGAGACGCTGAAGGGGGACACAGAGAGACGCTGTAGGGGGACACAGAGAGACGCTGAAGGGGGACACAGAGAGACGCTGAAGGGGGACACAGAGAGACGCTGAAGGGGGACACAGAGAGACGCTGAAGGGGGACACAGAGAGACGCTGTAGGGGGACACAGAGAGACGCTGAAGGGGGACACAGAGAGACGCTGAAGGGGGACACAGAGAGACGCTGAAGGGGGACACAGAGAGACGCTGAAGGGGGGCACTGAGAGAGGCTGAAGGGGGGCACTGAGAGAGGCTGAAGGGGGGCACTGAGAGAGGCTGAAGGGGGGCACTGAGAGACGCTGAAGGGGGGCACTGAGAGACGCTGAAGGGGGGCACTGAGAGAGGCTGAAGGGGGACTCAGAGAGGCTGAAGGGGGGGACAGAGAGAGACACTGAAGGGGGGATCAGAGTGTGAGATGGCGAAGAGGGGGACACAGGGTGTGAGATGGCGAAGGTGATACAGAGTGATATGATAAAGGGGCACAATGTGATAGTGAAGGGGTCTAAATACATTTTATGTCATTTTGACCCAACTACTTAAAAAACAGGACTAACCGGTAATTATTTTTGCTTAGGGGTGCCTTGGAAAAATTATGGTGACCCTAAGGGTGCCTCGAGCTGAGAAAGTTTGGGAACCACTGTATTAAGGTAATCGGGTAGAACAGGTAGTCGCCTACATGTCTTTATTAGGGTTAATAAACCAACAATCTTTGTTATTTTTATTATTGTCATTTACTTGTACAGCTCCGGATATTCTGAAGCACAGTATTAAAATAAACTCATATTAATTTTCATTAAATACAGGGTAACAATATTTTCTGTGTAGGAACTAAAATATGTGCACTGTATATACACCATTCAATATATATCATTTTAGCAAGCCCACGATTAGAACAGAAAATTCTATTGCATTCCTATATAGTCTTTTTAATGGTTTCATTTTATTACGATTGATTTGTCTTAATACCATATAATCTTGTTTTAGAAAGGTCAATGGGAAGTTAACTGTTATTTGGAAGGGTTACAACTTTTTCTTGATCAAATTGCCATGTCTAAGAAATACTGTAGAATCCTCATAATTCTACACTGCTTGCTCTACATGCTGTAATGTATTGAGAGCCCTTCTAGGGGATGAAAGGGCCTGTTTCAAAGTACCCAGGGATAAAACAAAACATCAATTTGTGTTTAATTGTACACCTATTTATCATTTAGTCATATTGCAAGAAAGGCACTATATAAAGGAATAATAATTATTATTTGATACTGTATTATATGTTTATTATAGACTGTATTATCAGTTCCTATTGAATTGAAGTTTAAATTCTCACAAGTAATGATTGAGCCAACAAAAGACTGCCTCCATTGTCTGTGTAGATGTTGGGTAAACATTAAGGGACCGCTGTCCTTCCAAACTATCATTATTATTTATTTTTTATAGAAATTATTTTCACATCTCTTCCCTATTACTTGCACTAATGATAACTGTAAATTGAGGTTATATGTATGTGGCATGGAAAAACAACGTGTGCTAATCTCCATCTGGATAATCCCATAAAATATGTACGTGGGGGAAAGTAAAAGTAAACAGATAGTACCCAGATAATGTAGTGCTTCAGATGATAAATGTTGTGTTCAGTGAAAGATTGCACACATCTTTTATAGAACAGACATGTCTGATTTACTAAAACAAAAAAGCTTGTGGTGTATATAGTTCTGCTGCTCCTCCCATCTATCCACAAATGGAACCATGGATGAACGGTAGTTGGGAAAGAAATCATGACTAGTCAGATATCAAGACTATATATATGTCAATATTCTATTTTAATACTAAAACAAACAAAAAATACATGAAGTAAATGCATTTCGGCCTGAATATTGCAACTTCCTCAGGATCAATGTACCAAAGGGGAGCTACGTCCTCATTAATAGGATATTAAAGCATCATATAAGGATTTATCTATTTGTTTGCATAGAGGGGATCCTACTGTTACTAATGTAGTATACATTTTCCTTATGACAAAGAATTGTTCGTTTTGACAGAGGTTGGGACGGAATACAAAAATAAGGGGGTTTTTTCCAACTAGTGAGAACAAGGAATTACATATCTACATGTGATTGATTTATTTGTTTTAAAGACGTTTATATAGTTCATTGCTTATAACATAATGGTCCCGCCTCTTATACACATCACGAATAAGTTAAAATAAAACCGTTATGACTTTGTTTTTCAAAAACATATATAGCATTTCAAATCTTAAAGAGAGAACGAATGAGTTTAAAATATAGAAAATTATATTTGTGGCTTTACCAAAATAATAAAGAAAAATTCCACACTAGTATTTGACTTTGGGTCTAGCCACCTTGAACGGTTGGGATATTGAAACTCCCGAGTCTGTTGGTATGTACTGCGGTCGACAGCTGATTGGACAGAGGACTTAGTGCCTCAAGCCTGCAATGTCCCTATTTCCTGCATAGTCAATAGGCTGCATTCTGCAAAGTGGCTGCTCCAAGTATGGGTTTGTGCGCATTATCAGATCAGTTCACCAATGTTTCTAATCAATTAAAATGACAAATCTATTTTAAACAGGTTATGTACATTACATTTTCAATGATTGAGGAAGGTACAATTAGAGAGGAGTTGTCAGTAAAACATAACATTAAGGATGACTTTGTTACATTTTTGTGTGACATACACTGCAACAAATTGTAGTCTTGGTACAAGGTTTCTCAGGGCCCTAGACAAAGATTCAGCCAACTGCCTCACCTCCCGCCAAAACCCACTTCCCAGCCCTTCATACACTTCACTTTTGTAAAATAAAAATAATTGCCTCTTGTAGGTAAGACTGCAGTTCATTTGCACTGATATCTGATGCAGATCGCTGTCCAGGCTCCACTGCTGCTCAGAGGAAAACTCAGGATTTCTAGAGGGGATGATATTGAAACGAATCAAACGTGCTCACTCTGATCACAATATACAGGTCACAGAGATATCACAATCCTGGTACAAATGATTATTATACACAGGTCACACTGACATCACATACCAGATACAAACTGCTCACAATACACACGTCACACACTGATATCGCACACCTGGTACACAGTGACATGACCCCCTGACCACCAGTTTTTCCTTCAAATGCCCCTCCCCCTGTCCACCAGCTTTTCCCTCACATGTGTGCCACACATTACCCCTTCTTCTTACCTGATTTTCCTTCTGTGTTTTTAGCTACACAGGAACATTTGCAGCTGCTGGCTCCGCTTTGTATCATGTGACTGCAGCAGTCACATGAGACTGAGAGATTGAGGCATGGCCCGTCTCTGCTGCTCTTTCAGTGTAGCGGTCGGGCCTGCCATTAACGCTTCAGGTGCCAGCCCTGGCCGAGAGATCTTTGTGTGCTGACTACTGTACCATGGAGGGTAGGGAATGCGCCCCTGTAGCATCCCCCCAAAGCCCAGCGCCCTAGACTAATGCTAGCGCCAGGCCTGGCTAGCTGCAATTACCACTAATTAGATAAAGCAGTGGTCATCAATATAGCCTAGTCAACAGAGCAAGAGGTATCACCATGTATGTGTATCACTTTGCTTATTATTAATAATACACTGCTGAAAAGAGCTTCCTACTGGTTGTTAACCTGACAGTACCTAGTTTGTTAGAAGTACCTGTCAGAATCTGTAACTTGATAATGAAAGAAAGTGGGGGGAAAGGGGTGCAAATAGTAGTAAATGTTTAGTTACTGATAAAGTTCGCTTTAACTTTAGTGGTTCTTAACCCTTTTTTATTATTAATTATTATATACTTTCTAATATTTTTTCTGCTGCCAACTACTTATGTATATTTTAACCCAGTAAGTTGGATATCTATATATCTATCGCAACAACCCACATGTGTTTGTATATTGCCAAGCTGCCTGCCTGTAGAAACAATATAACTTTCACTTTTAGCTGTTGATTTGCCTTTATAAAAACACTGGGCATTTTGTCAGACTCTGGTATTGATATATTGTGCCTGGAAATGACATTTTATTATATACTATAAAGTTAAGCATCAACTCCTGAGGCTTAAGAATTTTCCATGTAAATCTCACACATAGTGTTGACAGTTGAGTATTGTAGTTTGCGTGCAGTCTCTGTGCTATGTTATCACAATAAGTATATGCATGGCGACTGTTACATAGCAGCATCTAATCAATATTTAAGACGGTGTGAAATATTTATAAGGTTATAAGCAAGCTTAATATCCACAATTCATTTGAATTTCATTACCATCAGGTGGCATACAAGGACTGACTATAGTTTCAAGACTTTTGCTCCATTTGTTTGTCTCTTGTCCATTGCCTCCCTCTGTATTGTAAGCTTTACTAACAAGGATTCTCGTACCTTTTTGTCCATATCTGTGTGTGTCATTCCATGAAACCCATTAAAAATATGCAGTAAATAGTTTGAATGTTTAACATTCTTGATTAAGGTTCTTGATTTGCTTGAAGTAGTAGGTTCAGTGAGTTTAGGTAACAAAAAATTACCTTTGTTTACAATGTTATATTAAAAGGAGAGTCCTCATCGACCAGACCAAATATAGCTTTTTGGGACGCATAACGTTAGATAGGAATAAAGTTACGTTATTTCTAAGTCTACCCAAATCAGTTTTATATTGTTTAATTTTTTGGGGGGGTTGTTTCTTTTCTGGGACATATATTTATCTTTTGGTATCATATTAGAACAAATGTTTTCTCTTTATTTTATAAGCATTACCTCGGCAAAGAAGCAAATAAAGGAAATAGTTTTTCTATTATGATTTTCCTAGTTACGCTAAAGCTTTTCATGTAACCCCTTAAATATACCCACAAATTAATCATCTTGTTCTCCCACGTGCAGCAATAGTAAATATGTGTACATGTGTACATTTATTCAAGGTAAATTATTGGTCCAAAATCATCTCTGATGAGATGTTATATCTGCCTACAGGTTGAAAACAAAAATTATTAGGGTTGGTATAGCGGGGTAGGTACAGACAAAAGCTGTCGGATTGAGACATTTTTGTGGGGGTAGAGTGACAAATTATGTGCACACCTACTCCAGAATACTGTTTTGTGCATATCTTAATATTTATTAAGACAACAAACTAATATTTTGAATTATGTTGCCTGTCTGAAGTACTTATGGGATACATGTACTACAGATTTCAAAATGATAGAGAGAGAAGTCCTACCTATTAAATGAAGATTAATGTGCTTGTTATGGGTAATAAAAAAAAACCAAAAACTATATTTATTTATTTATTCGAACAATGGTATCCATATTGTTATCCATAGCTTTCTGTGCTACTGGTTTCACAAATTCCCCCATGTAAAATTTTAGGGCTCATACCCAATGTTTGTTTGTTTTTTTTGCTTTACTACATAGTACTTTGTGCACCCCGACTATCCGAGAAATAGTGCTGTTTATGGTCTCCAGCCTGCACAGGAGGAGCGACGTGACTTGTTGAGGAATTGTCCGAGAGCAAGCTCTTTACTTTGACAACCTGGCTCGCCTTCTTAGCCCAGATTTTAGACTACCTTATGGTTGCTGAAAGTTCTGCTTCCTCCACACATAATAGACCTCTTGCATAGCGCTTTGAGTGACAGGCTCTCCATGGTAACCCCGTATGATGCTTTTTTGGCTTACTATGTGGTGCACATAGCAGTGTGTAGTAAATTTAAATTAAAAAAATGTATCATAGTATCTTGTGATCCAGAAAGCATAATCCAGCAGTGATGGTTGTATTAGGTATCTGTTCAGGGATATTGACAGGGGCAAAAAATGTCCACTTTAGAAACCTTTAAAAGTTGGAAGTGTTTCTGGAACTTAGGAGCAGCTAGCATCTATAAGAATGGAAAATGATAAACATTGGGTGTTATTTAAAGGACGTTGACTGATGACCCTTACTGCCTTTGCTACAAAGTGAATACAATATATTGAAGCAATAAAATCATATGGTGGAATGATATCTTTACTGCTTGCTTCGTTTCTTCCTGTGCTTTCTCAGCTGTTGGATGCTCACTTGCATATATTTTAGAAATTGTGTACTGTATCACTGAACTGTTCAGTCATTATAGCTCAGCTCAAGATGTGACCTGACACCAGTCTTCCTTTTCTGCTAACTGCACAAAATCACTTAGTGTAAGAAATACGTTAAACTGACACATAATCTGTGTTCTATTTTGTTAACCTCATCTTTCTATGTTCGGCTTGCTGGTACACAGACTTTCTGCTAGTATTGGATTTTCATGATGATATATGGACATATTTAACTGCGGAATATTAGAACATTTCCATTTGATCACTTCTGTTATTACTGAAATGTCAGTTTTTCTGTTTTAATACTGGGTATTGACTAGCAAGGTCATAGGGCTTAGTTACAGTTATTTTGAATTTCACATGTTTAGGGAAAGAATTCTTATAATTTAAAGAGCTGTGACATGGCATACCTACAATGCATCACTGTAAATTTGGACCCACTAAAAAAAAATGAATTACTGATGGATTGGTTTCCTTCTTTAAGCAGACATGCTCAGGAAGAGGTGATTTACTTGAATGAAAATAAAAAAAAAATGAGCATTATGTGTGAATAGTGTTAAACTACTGTTGTTTTAATGAGACTTTTGTTTTAAACACCTTGTCCTGGGCAATGTCATTTTTTTCTTTTTCTTTTTCCCCCACCATTTACAGAAATAGCAATTCAGTTGCTTCTAAGGTCATGTACAGTGTCGTAAGGAGACATGGCAGCGGCGCCCCTCATCTAAGTGGGAGTGACAATTGTTGAGTGGGCAGGGCAGAACCTACTGTAGGGGTGTGGCTAATGCTTCACAAGTACTAGACCACACTGAAACCCCCTCCCTTAATTGCCTCTTTAAATCTCAAAATATCACTGTAGCTCTGATAACGGACGTAAATAGAAAGTGCTGTGTTTTCAATCAATCGATATAGAAGCATGTCTGGTGTGTAGGCTGTCATTTTCTTTCTATAGGCATTGTGGAAATCGGACTTATCTATAATATAAAAGCCTAGTGGCGTGTGTTAGTCTGTGTGTGTGTGTGTGTGTGTGTGTGGAAAAAATAAAACCAAGCTGCAGCGCCACCTGCTGGGCGGAGTTATACACTGACCTACTAAATTCTTAGTGTGTTTGGGGGAAAAAAACTCAGAAAGGGCTGAAATTTGGTATACTAAGATGTTTTTAATTTGTTAATTTAATTTGTTAATTGTTAAAAGTGTTTATAAAGATTTAAAAAAATATATATATATTTCTTGAAGGAGAAGTGACAGTGGGGAGTGGTTGGTGGTTGCCGGGGGTGACAGTGGGGAGTGGTTGGTGGTTGCCGGGGGTGACCGAGCGAGAGGAGTGTGATACTCAGGACCGCTGAGAGAGATCCCTGTGTCTGGATAGATGTGGGGATAAAGATGAAGGATGAGGTGATGGAGAAAAATGATGAGGTGGTGACATGTGGACAAAACCACGTTAAAAAAGGGCGCTTGCGTTGGGAAGTAACGCTCTTCCCCTGAGGAGGCCTGGGCTAGGCTCAAATGCATGACAAGAACCTTTTTAACACCTTAAGTAGCTTGATTTGACTAGAATGCATGAGTATCATGCACGGGTTAACTTGTTTTATAATATAATCATTGTCGGTATAATGAGAGCTGTAACATCGTACCCAGCCCTGGACAAATACCAGTCCTGCACAGGGGTACTGTTCTGTGTTCAACACTACACAATAGTGAAGATATCAACAAAAAAAAAAATGCCTTGCGTAGTAATATATAGGCAATGTAAAATGTGTTATCGAATCTGAAAATATGAATGGCAGCTCTATTTAAAAAAAAAAATAATCAGTTCCCACTGTTCATGCTATGTTGCTTATGCTAAATATATGAAATAGGAATTGTAAGATGCTGAACCTCATCTCATGTCGGTTAGATCACAGTTAAACAGTGTCGCTGGGCTTGTCTAGCAGAAGTTGATGTTAAGGTTAAAGAACATTTTGGCTGCAGGTTTAAAGGAACTATCCACTTGAAAAATAAAATTGAAAAACAGCCTGTAATGAGGTGAATCTCTTCCTAATATTAGTACTGTACGCTTGTTCTAATTGGAAGCCTTAATTCTACTGTGTCAGTTCTTTCCTACTGTGGAGAGACCCATGTGGTGCTGACGATGATCTTCAGAGATCCTACCTATATGTGAGTAATAGAACCCTGGTAAACAGAGTGAATGTTCAGGCTTCTAGGATGTAGGGGTCTCCATCAATTTTTTAGGTAGATGGATGATTGAATAGAGGGGTTATTTAATGTTGGAAACCCTTTTTACGAGCAGATGACAGAATATTAATAGAGTGTCCTTCGTCAGCAGCATTCTTTGAGAAATTATACATTAACAAAGCCAACGTCATGGATAACCATGTCAGAACAGATATTAATATAAAGGAAACATTTCTCTAGGTTTAGGGAACATGGCTGGATTTTTCATCCATAACATAATTAAGAAAACTGTGATATGTATAACTACTATTGATTTATATATGTTGAGTTGTTAGAAGTACATACTGTATATATTACAGCATTTACATTATATCCTTTAGAGGTTGTTAACATGAGTTTCATGCGTTTTGTACACATGAAAAATGCATTAAAAAGCACCTTGGTTACTGTGTTACTATTTTTCAGTCTTGTGTTGTCCAATTCAACATATAGCTTTTTTAATCATTAATGTGCATGGACACAGCTTTAAACACCAATGATGTTTGAGTACATATGTTTAGTACAATGGTAAGAATTTGTTCTTGAAGTTGGAAGGGAGGTTTCAATAGAGAACACACCATTGGCCACCGGTGCATTCACTTGTGGTGGATGCAAGTAAAAGCACAGCATGCTCAATGCAAATACTCTTAACTGCATCTCAGATGCTAGTGAGTATGGGGATCATTGGAACCAATGTTTGTCATTCCCATACCTGTTTATATAATTTTACGAACATTAAAATGTATGAAAGAATGTATTTTGACACCAGAGGGTAAGGGCCCCAAGAGACCCCAGTCAGTAATTGGAAGCAAAAGCATTTTGTTGTGTATTCACTTGAAAAATAAAGTATATAGATTTTCAATTAAAAAGGGTAGTGCACTATAAGACATTTTTTCTTTATGTATATCTTGCTGCAGTCACTTCTCCTTATGAAGAGGATTGGTTGTGGGCCAAAGAAAATGTTTGGGATGAGCACAAATTATTTGTGTATCTGGTACACACCTTTAGCGGGCACGTGTGCATTGGGTGCATATTAATTAAGCATCCCATGGGGCTACTTGTGCCATGTTTGATTCAGGTGTCTGATTGGATGCATTGATTATTTAAGGCGTCCGTTATGGGGGCCGTGTACTGCACAATTGCTGACCAGCTCTGTCCTGTGTTGTCCTGTGGATACTTCTGACCTGATTTTTGTTGTGACCATTGGCTTTGACCTTGACTACTCCAATGCTGATTGCCCCTGACCTCTGTCTGTTGTTTGGATTACCCCTGTCTGCAACCTGCCCACGACCTTTGGCCTACCTCTGGTATCTGCCCTCTGTATTCCGGTTATCCTCCACCCTACACTACGGTCATTCTGATAAGCTTTTCCTGCCTTCGTGTTAAGTCCTGGGGCATCCGAGTACCTCCGAACAAGTTCAGTTCTATGGGAAAGGAGGCTGCTATAGGTGAAGACCTCTATTAGCCTAGTTGTTAAAGCTTATCTAATAGCCGTTAGTATAACACCTGGTGTATATACTACATTTGGGGGGAAAAGTAATAATTAACTTGTTAAAGATTTTATTATTAATAGGTGGAAATTGTAAATAAGTTGTCTTTTATATGTTGTACTGAATAGTATAACTTTTGCTTTATGAACCGTTGATAAAAATGGACTACAACATTTGTACTGTTAGAATGACCGTCATATTCTTTTGCCTAATGTCAAGTATTCTAAGTATTATCTTGATGATCACATATAAAATACCGCAATATACAGAGTAGAAGACTATTACAAATAATTAATTTGATTACAAATAAAACACAAGTCACTAAGTTCTCAATTGTTTAGTAGCAATTATTCCTAATTTAAAAGAGAAATTCACCTAAAGGTGTCATATTGTCCCAGTAACCCTCATGTTCCCCTTCAACACTGTAGAATCACATGGGAGAAATCGTAATCTAAACTGTGTTCATTATTACTTGATGATGGAGCTGATTGGCTACCACCAACTTTTCACAGGTGGTTTGGATGGTTATTGAGAAAATTAGCCTATTATATGATCTATTCTTTAATACCTGCATTTATGACCATAAAAAAAACATACTTTTTAATGCTTTATATGAAAAATGTACATATATCATCATATTTTGTCATACCTCATATAGATTATCATAACCTAACCTTTTAACTCTAAATGAGAATAAAAGCATATGGAGGACCAAGAGGTGATCTCTCCACTGCTGTCACTGGAATCCCTGAAACCACAGGTAATTCCAAACATGCTTCTCAAAATACAGTAGCAATGTCAAATGTAAGCTTTTCAATCCATTTTGGTTTTCTTCATTTCTGAGGGCCTACCCTTGGTCAGATGCACCCTTTTGCTGGATAAAAATGGGCAGAGACACTCACTCTTAATCAGTACTTTTTTTTTTTTTTAGAAGCTTTGGTGTTATCTGTCAGCAAATTTTATCCATTTCATTACTTGTTGCTCTCCAATCTGATCATATCTCACCATACATTCAAACTTGTTGGCTGCCACAGATCCCGTAGTCTACAGAAATGCAGTGGTTAGATTCATCATAATTTTCCCAGGCCCATGTGTCTTTTAATATGCTATTTGCATTACATAATGCAAATGGAACCCAACATTGTTAGCTGTACAAACACATTTTGCATATATTATATGATGCTTTCTGTCCTTCACAATACTGAAAACTAATTGGTTGAAGTCAGGAAAACAGAATTGAGGCTTTTGTTGAGTTATATACATTCGGAGAACAATAAGAACAATACGGAGGGAATTGCATAAAAGTCCTCAGGTTTAAGATTTACACCAGCCAATCATATTGTGTAAACTGTGATAATATATACTTATTGATTTTGATGACCCAAATGTCATCTTGTCTCAGTTTGAGAGTAAAACACTGTTTTGTGCTTTAGGTTAAAAGTAATGAATCTGTGGCATTCAATTACTGGTAATGCCATTAAGAATGCATTTTTGTATTGACATGGCTTTGTATTAAAAGGCATACAACATTATTATAGTTTTTTAATTTCTGAAGAAAAATGTTTTTCTGTGAAGAAGTACTAATATTCTTGGCATTTTGTTCTGCTATATGATGGAACATTAGTATATTGTATCTCTTTAGAGTGATTTATTTCAAAAAACAAACTAGACACTACTTCTAGTTTGGATAGTTGCCACCAACACATATTTTCCAACTTTTGAAATATCATTTCAGGGAGATCATGCAGAGAGCACTCTCTGAATGGGTGGTGTCCTGCTCCTCCTAAGGGGTGTGTTTAGCTCCACCCATGGGCGTATCTACTGCCACCCAGCACCAACTATAGTACTAAATGCTGACTTTGAAATATGTAATCTGTAACTTTCTGTGTATGTGCTGTACTGTAACAACAACAAAAATATTAGATTAGGATATGGCTACACAGGTAATATTGAACACAGATTAAAACTGAATATATTTACTCTATTAATAGAGTAATACACAGCTATGTATGGGGCTGTGTCCACCAACTTACTGAAGTAACTTGGGTATGCACAATAGGTGAAGCGGGGCCACATAATTAATGTATTCATCTCATACCTATATGACCGCTTGGCACCGGTCAGAGTCATCCAGGTAGCCAGCCCTTAGGGTAACGTTTATTTACACTGGCACTCAACTGCCCCTTTTCTGAACATAAATCCCCTGCGCTGCTTTTATAGTCTGCAATAAATATTTGTACAGAGAAACTCATCCATTTGTTTGCTTCTTCAATTTAAAGTAAAATTCAAAATGTATGTCATGTGTTTAAGTGGACTGTGACTGTGATCGTGAGGTGTATATAATAATAACCTCTAAGCATAATTATTCGAAAGTGTGTAAACATGACTGCGAACACATGAAAAAGTACATGGTGACTAAGGTCATATAATCAAATCTGAACTACCTTTATGTTTCACTAGGATGTCCTCTAAAAGTCAGTAATAGTAACATTTAGAAAAGGGTGTTCATAGATTTTAGGCAAAGAGCTCCTGTTTTAGAGCAAACTAGTAGATAACAATATTGGGTGTTTTCTAGTAGCCCTAAAATTGTAAGATCCACCTCTTATGACCTTTCTGGGTACCCAAGCAAATCAGACCTTTGTTTGCTCTCCTGGATTATTCCAGAACTCTCCTGGATATTTTGGGAGAGTAGACAAGTATCTTCTAACAACTGTCTGCCTCTATTCTCTTCCCTCAGCAATTTACATAACTATGACTCCCGAGAGGTTGTACAGCTCTGTTCTACAAATGATATTGGGACACAGTTTCTTGAAATGTTTTTTGGTTTTAGACCAAATGTTGCAGAAAATACTCAGCTACCAAATTTCAGTACATCGCCTACATCCCAGAAAAATACTAAAGTAGCATCCCATTTTATGTTACTGGTGACTTATGACCTTTACCATTACTTCTGTGCTTGCTTTTATTAAACCAGTGTTCTCCTAAAGCATTAACCAACTAGGATGCTAACCAACTCCTAGTCACCCGTGTTACATAATGCACACGATGGAACAACGAGCGGCCGGGGAGCAGACTTAAAGATCGCCTTATATTGGAGTTTTCAGCCATTCTTTACAGCTTCTATGCAGAGAACTTGCATTCTTCCACAGTTTCCATTATTTTGTCAGTATAGTATTTATCATGCATTTATTTATTCTTTGTATAGTAGTTTCACCACCTTCAATATAAAAATGGGGGACATCCAATCTGTAAAATAAAAGCAATTGTTATTTGTGTTATAACACCTTTTTCCTGTACACCACATTTCATAAATGACTTTCAGTATTTATTTATTTTTTTCCCTCTGTCTCTCTCAAAGTAAATGCATTTACAGTGTTCCGATTAGGACATGCTTCCCTAAACAATGTGTCTCCCTTCCATCAAAAATGTATCATTCTGCCGACGAAAGCACCTCAACCTTACCTTCAAACCTCTAAAGTGAAGGAGGACAAAGATTGTGAGCAAGTAGCTGGTGAACTGCTCTCAGCCAAATGTCACTCATGCTTTGTGCTGTTAAGACACCTCACCAAAAACCTCTCTCACTCATGCCCCTTTCTAAACTCCCTCAGGCAAATATGTCACTCTTCAGTCTTCCTTCGTCACTTTTTCAGTCTTTCTGTCTTGCTAACATTTGAGAATTATTTCCAGAAAGACATTGCTCTTTCGTAAGTAAATATAATAATATTATTATTTGTGTTCTTGTAATTATAAAAAGCTGCCATATAATCCGGAGCTGTGGATTGAGGCAATTTTGACACAGACAGATTACATACAAAGACATAAAACGAGGTAAAGATGGCCCATGAGCTTGCAATCTAAAAGCTGTGGGGAACAAGGTAGTGTAATACAAAGTGTAGCTGGTGGTGGGGAAAATGTGTGTCGCTATTGTAAGATAGCATTATCCTCCAGCGATAATAAAATAGTGATTAGCGACTGTCAATTCTGTGCAGCTAGTGGTGCATCCGTGTTGGAATGAGGCGCGGAAGGGGGTGCACTGTGGAAATCACTATAGTAAAACAGCGGATGTCAACTATAACTGACCTTCACTATTTATCCCAAACGAACTTCCTTCGACTTCCGGTTCTTGAAAAAGCTTTTGCTTTCATGCTGCACAGGTACTATTGGAGTTATATGCCATTTTGGAGTAGATGTGTGCTTGGTGTTTTTCTTTACTATCATTCTCACTGCTGGAAACAGCGCCAGGATGGTGGATCTCCATGATGTTCGCCAGCAGGTGCTGTCACCAAGGAGACAGCAGAGGTCACCAAAGGAGGAACAGAGATGGCAGAAGTTGTGCTCACGGGATATAGTCGCTGTACTGAGATTTTAGATGATCTTCTAAGTAACAGTTAGCAGTTTTTTGTTTGTGAGAAGATGGTTATGTGGAAGGCACATGCCACCTATATCTTTTGGGGCTTGTATTTGGTTGCTATGTGCTACAGCACCATCATTGCTTGTTATGCCTTGTTACTAAAAAGAGCTATCTTTTGTGGAAAACACTATACAGTCACTATACCTCCTATGTGACTTCATCACTAGACATGATAATTCTTGGAATCTGTTAATTAAAATACTTGCCTTTCACATGTGTGACCTTAGTTCAGCATACTAGCAATTCTAATTTTACATAGCATGTTTAAAACATGGATGCAAAAAACAAAACATGGATGCTCATCTTAACATCATTGTAATTTTGCTAATAAAGGCTTCACATTGTAAAGCATCTCTGGATCCACTTACCTGGAAAATGGTACTGATCAAATAGCCCATAACCATTAAAATTTCTTGGGAATTATACTTTCCTACTCTCTTGGAATGTCCGGGACACTCCCGAATTTTGAGTGTGTCACTCTCCCGGATCCCGCTTCACTTCATCCTGAAGTGGGGAGGGCCTTGGCGACGTGATTCAAAGGAAATCTCATCATCATGGCCTCACCATGAAGTGAAAACTAAATCAACACACACTTTACATATTCAATTTATTATGGCCCACATCACAGAGTGAAAATGTGAAAAATGTCAGGGCCTCCTGAATTTGGCACAGACCACTGACAGTGAAATGTCTAATAGGAAAGCCTACTTGTGGACATCTCCCTGCTATTGCACCTGTCCCCTGAGAAAATAGGGGAAGTCCCCTTCACGTTGTCTCATCCATTACCCAAAACTGTGAGCTGCAGGGAGCAATAGAAGTGCTCCCTCTTACTGCGCTGTGTATTCACAGCATGAAGAACTCAAGGCAGCTTTGTTGCCTCATGTACCTGCCTGTTGCTCCTTCTTTCCTACATGGGTAGTAGCAGGGAGTTTCCCAAAATAAACTTTTCCCTTTAAGGAAATTAACACAGATTTTCTGCTTACATTTTAACATTAGCAGAAAATTGGATGTTTCAGATCTGATTTAAATATGTTTAGAGTAACAGGGAATTGTTTACATTTGTTTGTGGTAAACATACCAATATTCCATTTGCCTATGTAAATCTTGATGCTCTGTAAGCCATGTACACACATTAGCAAATAGATGAAGCAAATTATTTAATTTGTTCAGGTGAAAAAAAATGTCATGCTTTGTTTGATGCTATTGAACACAGTTAATTAATGTCAAGCATAAGTTTTCTCATTTAGTTTCATTATTCTACTTTTGGCTACTGAAATGTAATTCACCTTTTCAGAAAGTGCCCTGATTTGTCTGTTCCATGATTCGCAAGTTACATTTCATAACTCTTGTTTTTAGCGCAGTGCCCATTTGCCTGCACCTATACTGGTATGTGTTTTCACGAGGGAGTTTATTGACAGAATTGTGACAATTCTGTTTTTTGTCCAAATTCCATTTATTCTGCTTATTATTTATTTATTGTAATAAACTACTCTGCTCGGTCTTTCTACTTCATATCTACTGATGAAGGGGAGGGAGTGAAGTGTACTGCTAGAAATATCTCTTGCTTTTCAGTTATTTTTAGTTTAGTTTTTTTTATTATCATACATAATGTGCATTGATTTAAAAATTTACCCTTTATTGTTAAAATCAAATAATATATTTTACAGATATTGCATTTGCTGTTAAACAAATTTTATTTTTTGCGCTATAATTGTTCCATCAGTGATATGACGCACACATTTGCATGTGTTATACTCTGGTGGCTTTAACATTAGTAGACAATTAATTATAACCTAAAGGAAAACACCATAGGGGCCTACACATGACTCGCTATCTGATTTGATAAAGTAACTTGCTTTTTTAAGAAATGAATGGGCGATCTCATCTAATGAAACCACTGCTAACTAATATGGTTAATAGCAGGATTAATGAGCGTTAAGCTCAGATTCAGCGGGCTTTCAATCTTCAGCCTGACCAATAATCCTTCATTGGGGTAGATTGACAAAAGAGAAATAATTTCATTAACATGACTTAGAAATAATGTAAGATGACATTACTCAATACTAAATGTGGTTTGTGGTTTGTTTGTTTTTTGTTGTTTTTTTTTAAAAATTACATTATAAATATTTGAAATTGCAGTGGATTTAATACAAATGTAGCACAGATTCCTATGTCACGATTACCACCATTCCAACACTGAGGAGTCCTACAATTAAACTCCAAACGTATGAAAAAACTATTTAAATATAAGCATACTTACCTCCATACCGACGCTGTAGATCTCCGATCGCAGCAGGATGCTGACTGCAAGTGATTCCGACTTTTCAGGTGTCCATCACTAGGCTTTGACGTCATTGCGACTTCTATCAGTTTTAATTTAAAGCGGCAATGTCGGGTTAAGTGTTTAAACACTGAACCTGCGGGGTCCTGACATTGACTGTAGCTGTCTTGGCTGGGGAGCCCCTTACTTTATGGCTTGTGGCCTCACCTCCTTTTACAACATTGACTAGTGCTTCCAATTATAGATCAATACATATACATATACAAGTTAACCCGTGCATGATACTCATGCATTCTAGTCAAATCAAGCTACTTAAGGTGTTAGAAAGTTTATTCTCATGCATTTAGGCCATAGCCCAGGCCTCCTCAGGGGAAGAGCGTTACTTCCCGACGCAAGCGCCCTTTTTTAACCTGGTTTTGTCCACATGTCACCACCTCATTATTTTTCTCCATCACCTCATCCTTCATCTTCATCGCCACATCCTTCATCAAGCTACTTAAGGTGTTAAAAACTCCCCACTGTCACCCCCGGCAACCACCAACCACTCCCAACTGTCACTTCTCCTTCAAGAAATATATAGGTCAGTGTATAAATCTGCCCAGCAGGTGGTGCTGCAGCTTGGTGGTTTTTTTTTCCACACACGCCACTAGGCATTTATATAGTAGATATATATATATATATATATATATATATATATATCTATGTGTGTGTGTAGGTTGTTTAAGGGGATGTATATTTCTCACTGAGACCCACCTGGTGGGGGATGAACTACTACCACCTAAAGAGCCATGGGTTGGGTGGGTTTACCACATTGTTCATACTAACAGCTCCAGGGGGTATCCCTACTGATACACAAACAAGTTAATTTTGTGTTTGAGGTATTTGTCACCGACCCACTGGGTAGATATGTATTCCTGAGAGATACTTTTGATAATGCCCATCTGACTCGGTGGTATATACACTATATGGACAAAAGTATTTTGACCACACCTGTTAATTATTGAATTGACGTGTTTCAATCAGACCCGTTTCCAGAGGTGTTGGAATTGGGCTCAGTGTTCCGTCCATGTCTGAAGCCCTCTTAGGCCTGATTCCTCAGTTTGGGATGGATTCCTTGCTGCCTGATTCCTACAGACCCATAACTCTTTTGACCACGGACGTGAAAATTCTAGCAAAGATATTGGCGATGCGTCTCAACTCGGTAATTAACGAAATTGTTCACCCCAATCAGACTGGCTTTATGCCGGGAAACTTGACGGCCATCAATTTACGTAGACTTTTTTTTGTCATCTGCAGTTGCCCCAACCTGCCAATGAAGAGGCAGTGGTGGTGTCATTGGATGCTGCTAGAGCCTTTGATTCTGTGGAGTGAAAGTACCTGTGGGCGGTGTTGTTAAAATTCTACTTGGCCTGGTTTTTATTCAGGGGTGCAATTACTGTATTCCTTTCCCACAGCTAGAGTTTGAGTGAAAGTTTCATTTGTCCCACGGATTTGCTCTAGGCAGAGGTGAGAGGCAGTGCTGTCTCCTGACCTTTTTTCCCTGGCCATTGCATCATTGGTGTGTGTCATCAGGTGCATCCTGATATTTGTGGGCTAACGGTGGGTCCTAGAACTGACACTATTGCCCACTACTCCGATGATATGCTGCTTTTTTTTTTTTTGTCTCACCCTGGTCGGTACCTCCCCACTCTCTTGCAGATGGTGATGGTTTTTGTAGTATATTCGGGGCTCCTGATTAATTGGGATACATATTGTGTCTCCACGGTGGAGGAATCTTGCCAGACGTGTCTTGTTTTACAGACCCCTTTGAGATGGACCCCAAAATTAAATTACTTGGGCATATGGATTTGCAATGATTTGAGCAAATACATTCAGTATAGTCTCCTATCGCAGATTGACTACCTTTAAAAGCTGAATTCATGCTTGGAAGCAGTTGCTACTAATGATCCTTCAGCTGAAGTTCTTGTATATATTACAGCAGTTGCCAGTTTATATCCTCCAACATGTTTTCCGTACTATTGTTTGTTTTATCTTATCCTTGGTGTGGGCAGATAAGCAAGACAGTTTCAGCTTTGCTACTGTGTGTAGATCTGGAAGATCGGGGGGTCTGGTCTTACCGTGTCTGCAGCTTTACTACTTTGCTTCTCAGCTGGACAATATTGGGGGTGTAGCTGCGGACATTTGGGGAGCTTGGATCTCCACAATCTCCAAGTTTTTGAGACGGGCTCTAGGCATTTTCAAACTCAATTTTTCCCAGCTGACAGGCACTCTGTAGATGACCCTCCACTAGAGTCGCAGGCTCTCATGGTGGTAGGTGGGACCAGACGCCCATATGGTAGCCTTCACCATGGACAATCATGTGGAGAGGATTTTACGCTCTTTTGAACAACCCAGGGATGTATGGACTCCCTAGGAGTTGTTTTTTTAGATACCTACAACTTAGACACACCCTTGCTTCGCAGTTTCGGGAGGCAAGTTCGAGCCTCCTTGAAGATCCTCTACGGGTGCAATTGACAAGGCTGGGTACGAAACACCAAATCCCGTCTCTATGCTCCACTCTATTGGAGGGGGAGACTTGCCTGGGAAGCTGATCTGGGTGAGATTAGTGACAAGGTAGGTGTGGGGTAATATGGTAGTATATGCAGGACTACCAATGTTTTCTACTTTTTAGTGCACCTTGATATTTTATGTTCTACCACAAAACACTGCTGCTACTCCTGTGTGGGTTAGCCTAAGTTTTTCATTGTTCGGTTATAAAACAAAAAATGTAAAACCTCAATAAAAATTTCTTGATTTAAAATAAATAAATAACATAGAGCAGTTTTATGCCCTGCATGCTTCTCATGCAGTTTAATTTTTCCGCTTGTCAGTGACTGAGTGATATTTCGACCATCAAAATCTCATAAAGTTCGTAAAGTGTGCTCTGAATATATAGTTGTCTTCTGCACTGAAAAATATGCTCTTTAACATTTTTTCTCAGCATACACCAATAAAATTTGCTTGAAAATTGTTGTCGTGAACTTGACAATTTAATAAGAAGCAATAGACGTACTTTTCTTTTGCTGAGCATACATAAGCTATTTCTGACTTTAGAGTAGTGAGATAGTCATGGCTGACTGCTGTTCATTTTTGGTTCCTTTCCCAGTAAACCATCATTAAATACTTTTAACACATTTCATAAAAAGTTTGGTAAAATAAACTAAAAGAGATTTCATTTGTACATGGCATTGTGATGTTTAGTTGAGTTTTTTTTGTGTAAGTCAGTAATGAGCATACCTGTGCTCCAGCAAGAAGATATGGAAAGGATATACTGTTAGGGCTCCCTGAGGGAAACCATGAACAATGTTATCTCACTTCGGGAACATAATAAAGATATAATATTATGTCAATGAAGTAAGTTATGATTTCCGCACACATGCATAGGAAACATCATTATGTAATATGAATTCCTTAGACTGTTATGTTCTCTCCACGCTTCCTTATTGGGCTGGTATCTATTGGTAATGCACATCATATGACTAGTTCCAATGTCTACCATATGAACAGACGTCTTCCAAAACATGGATTATAAAATGCAGTGCCTTAATGTATTATGTTCCCCATATGAATATATAATGCCCTTGGAATAACCCCACTTGTGCTTTCTAGTAATAGGAAATATTTTAGCATCTGGGGATGGTGCAGTAAATTATAATCTGCTACATTTAGGCATATCTGAGAAAAACATTCCTTGTAAGGTGGCTCACAATACAGGCCTCTGAAGTAACACCAGATACATTAACCTTGATTTAATTACACAGGGATGTCGCAAGATGAAAATAATTCATATCTTTAGAAGTAATCATGACCACATTTTCATCTCTTCCAACTTCAGAGCATCTGGAATCAACACAGGAGCATGGCCAAATCCCATTTGTGTGATTAGTACTTTTAAAGCATTGGGCGGCCTCTTCCACCCCTCGCCTTAAAACACCCGTTCACTGACGTGCGCACCAGTGGCAGGTGTGTGCTGCACCCACTCAATGCTGCGTGAGCAGGACAAACCTCCCAATTTTCCGCATGGTAAAGCTGGGACGGCATGACAGAGCCCTTAAAATGGGACTGTCCCACCTAAATCAAGACATTTTGTGGGCATGCATTTACATATTATCTTCCTAGTTTCTGATTAGACTATAATTGTGACAACAGTTTCACATTAAGGACCACAAAAATAGTCTTGCTAATCCTTTGAACAAAGACCATGCATATTAAAAAGGAACTTTTTATATTAGATGGCAGCACAACATAGACTGACCTAAGGAGGCGACGAGTAAGTTTGATATTGACTGCACCTTGTTTGAAAGCTTAACAGCATACATACATTATACAGAGAAATTGTGCTTGCCCTATTTTCTATTTATTGTTCTGTCATGCTGCATTTTTTCTCAGTGATGTTTACATTAACACTTTTATGTGTTTCTCTTTGATAGCCCATTTTCTGTAGCCTGTAGCTATATAATTACTCTATATTAAAGCCAGGTCTATTTTCATGCAATGGTGCTGACTATTATTTTCACTAGCTCTCCTATATCAATCCATGTTTGTGCTAGTTTTCTGAATTTAGTGCCATTAACAGTCTGTTAATGCAGTGCATTAAGGGTACAGCAAGGTATTTCCACCTCTCCACACTGGAAAAGAATGATTTGTACTTGCAACAGTGAGGGTGCAGAATGTTTTATTCCTCAAAAAGTATGTTTGACTATTAACTTTTGGTGATCGTTAATTAAATCACCTACTGTTCATTTACAAGCAGGTGTTTCTGCTGTTGTCCTACATACAGTGTTATTCATTTCAGTTATTTAATGTTCTCTTTTCACCTACAATATATTGTGTTTTTTCGCACTAAACATACTTTGTGGTGCTGTCACTAGTAAGCAAGTTAATATATCTTTCTCATATCTGAAATATATGTATATAAAATATATATTCCCTTTGACCTCATTTTTATGCAGCAAATTATTTTGCTTTCCCTCTGTGACATTATGGGTTCAGTACACTTCAGTGGCTCCTGGAGTGTTCAATATTAGTAGTGTGAGTAATATATCTCCTTAGACTGCTGATGCATCAATTCTGCATGTGCTTTCTATTTGTGCATTGTCTAAATATAGTCATGCATTTGGGAATAGCTATTCAGTAAAGAACTTCAATATAGCAAAAGCTATTAAAAATAAAAAAAATAAAAAATGTGTTTGAGAAGAACTATAACTATGAACACATCACAAAATAAATACCATACTGAATTTTGGTGGTTACTTAAAGGGACATGTTTCAAATGTTGCAGAATTTATTTTCCAAACATAGCTTTCCAAAGGTCATAATTTCTAGCTTACAGTCAGAGACTTGTAATTGTTTAATTTTATATCTACAAATATTTGGTAGCTGTTATCAGTAATTAGCCGATTAGTAGTGTTTATAGCAGTGTTGGGAGAGCTGCCTGGGTACGTTCATCCTTAGGGATACAGATTCAAGTATTTCAGCCTATTAAATTTAATGAAGAACTGCTGCATTAGTAAACAATATAACATAACATATACACTTGGGCAGGTCCATAACAGTGCATCTCCAGACCCCATAGAAACATTTTGATAGGGGCCAGGTGATGCTACTCTTGACTCCAGGGCTGTAACAATCCTGACCAGGTTTTGTTACTTTCCCTGTCTGCTCTGTTTTTCTGTGCATCACATGACTCACCCTCAGGGCGTGGTCACTTTACCTGCGCTATTTAAACTCAGCACTGACATCTGCTCACTGTCAGTGCAACTTGTTGCTAGCCTGATTCCTTGTACTCCTGTGTCTTCCTGTGTATGAGTTTCAGTTCTCTACCTAGTGCTGGAGCACTTCTACTAGGATTTCCCTGCTGCAAGTATCATCTTGTGCATATTACCAAGACTTTGTTTTCTCTCTATTGTGCCTCTACTGATTCACAGCCTGCTGCAAGTCTGTTCATGTGCATATAACAAGACTGTTATTGTGTTTATCCTTGTCACGCTCCGCCGTGGCTATTGGACACCTGCATATTATCATCTGTGCTGTGAATAGACTGCTATTGTGTTTACCACCTTGTCACGCTCCGCCGTGGCTAATTGACATCTGCATATCATCATCTGCATATTTATATATATATATATATATATATATATATATATATATATATGTTTTTCATTGAAGTTTTGAAGAACTACATTGTGTCTTGCCTCCTTATTCTGAACCTAGTAGACTCAGCATCTGGTCGTGTACAGGCCTGCTCTGACTATCAGACCTGTAACTACCAGCACCGTAACAGTTTGCACTGACCCAAAAAAGGAAATGAACACCATGAACGATCCCACTACCAAGGACCTATTTCAACACCTAATAGGGAGAGTGGAAAAACAAGAGACCAATCAAGATCGTCTCATGCAGTTCTTACAGGATGTATCCTCTCGTCTGGATTCTTTTCAGGACACTCTGGCATCCTCCCATAAATCGAAGACATCTGCTGAGTCTTCTGCTAACACAACCACCATGTACCCACAAATTCCTAATCCTCCTATGTACGATGGGAACCCCAAGTCATGTAGAGGATTCATGAATCAGTGCGCAATTCACTTCGATTTATTGCCCAGAAACTTTTCTACGGATAGGGCAAAAATTACCTACATTTTGTCCCTTCTTTCTGGTCATGCCCTGGCCTGGGCCTCACCCCTATGGGAGAAGAATGACACCTTGCTGCAAAATTATACAGAATTTCGGACAACCTTCAAAAACATTTTTGATGAACCTGGTCGGCTTTCCAGTGCAGCTACAGGAATTCTTCGTTTACGACAAGGCTCTCATTCTGTGGGACAATATGCTATCTTATTTAGGACAATGGCCTCCGAGCTGCGCTGGAATGACGAAGCGCTGGTGGCCACGTTCTGGCAAGGCCTAACTGATCAAATAAAAGACGTGTTGGCTTCCCGTGACCTCCCATCTTCCTTGGATGATCTGATCTCATTGTGTGTCAAAATAGATCTTCGATTCAAGGAGAGGGTTCAAGAAAAGGAACAGATTCGGTGTCCTAATCATCGCCCTGTTTTCCATAACTTAGGGGCCGCTAAGCCCCCAAAAGAACCCATGCAAGTGGGTAGGTCCCGCCTCTCTCCAAGTGAGAGAGAGAAGATTTAAAAATAATCTGTGCCTCTATTGTGGAGGGAAGTCCCATCGCATCAGTAGTTGTCCTACGCGTCCAGGAAAACACTCAGGCCAAACAAAGCAAGTGGGAACCCCGTTAGGTCTGTTTGATTTTTCCCTCAACAGTTTTCATCACAAAGAGAGCCTCTTGTTGTCAGTTTTTCTGTTTTTTGGGAATCTCTCTATTCCACTGGATGCTTTTTTGGATTCTGGTGCAGCCGGTAATTTTATTGCCGCCACTGTGGTTGAAAAATATCATATTCTTACTACACCACTAGAACGTCCTGTACGCCTCACAGCCATCAATGGCAGTAATATTCCAGGAGGCTTCATTCAGTTCCGGACGGTTCCCCTCACCCTTCAAATTGGAATCCTGCACCAGGATAAAATATCCTTCCTAGTTCTTCCAAAGACCATCAATTCCCTTGTGTTAGGTCTGCCATGGTTACGTCTCCACTCCCCAACTCTGGACTGGCATACTGCTCAAATTTTGTCCTGGGGATCACGGTGTCAGTCTCACTGTCTGAAGAAAGTAGTACCTCTTCATCTAACCAATGCATTGTCATTACCATCTTTACCTCATCAATACCAACAGTATGCAGACGTCTTCTGTGAAAAGGAGGCAACCAAGCTTCCCCCTCATCGCATTTGGGATTGTGGAATCGAGCTTCTTCCTGACAAACCTATTCCTCGTGGTCGTGTATATCCCCTTTCTCTTCCTGAGACCCAGGCAATGTCTACATATATTCAAGAAAACCTGCAAAAAGGTTTTATCCGGAAGTCCAACTCTTCAGCTGGCGCTGGATTCTTTTTCGTTAAAAAGAAGGATGGCGGCCTCCGGCCATGCATTGATTTTCGAGGACTTAATGCTATTACCATTAAGAATAGGTATCCGTTACCCCTCATCTCCGAACTGTTCAACCGCATTAAAGGCGCTACTGTGTTCACCAAATTAGATTTACGAGGGGCCTACAATCTCGTTCGTATTAAAGCAGGTGACGAATGGAAAACAGCATTTAACACACATGATGGGCACTTTGAAAATCTTGTAATGCCCTTTGGGCTTTGTAATGCTCCAGCTGTATTCCAAACCCTCATGAATGATATTTTCCAAGACCTTCTCTATCAATTCGTCATCCTGGACGATATTCTCATATTTTCTCGAGACCTCCCTTCACATAGGGAGCATGTAGGTCAAGTCCTGACTCGTCTGAGAGAACACAACCTCTTCTGTAAACTTGAAAAGTGCCTTTTCGAGCAACCTCAGATTCCTTTCTTTGGCTACATCCTCTCGGGCACAGCCCTTCAAATGGACCCAGCTAAACTAAGAGCAATTGTGGATTGGCCCTTGCTCACCGTGTTGAAAGCTATCCAACGCTTCCTTGGCTTCGCCAATTATTACAGACAATTCATCAAGGGGTATTCCACCATCATTGCCCCCATTACTGCTCTTACCAAGAAATCAGCCAATCCCAAGCTTTGGTCCCCCGAGGCCATCTCTGCCTTTGAGCATCTAAAGTCAGCCTTCTCTTCTGCTCCTATTCTTCAGCAACCTGATTGCCAACGTTCCTTCTTCTTGGAGGTAGATGCATCTTCTGTGGGCACTGGTGCAGTTTTGTCTCAACGTGACGCTTCTAGGAAACTACATCCATGTGGGTTTTTCTCTCGCAAATTCCTCCCAGCAGAAAAGAATTATGGTATAGGAGATCAAGAATTATTGGCTATTAAATTAGCCCTGTCTGAATGATGACATCTGTTGGAAGGGGCCTTGTTTCCTATTACAATATATACAGACCATAAGAACCTAATTTATCTCCGTTCGGCTCGATGTCTGAATCCGCGTCAAGCCAGATGGTCCTTGTTCTTTTCAAGATTTGATATTAGACTTACCTTCCGTCCGGGATCAAAAAATAAAAAGGCAGACGCACTTTCTAGGTCCTTTCATTCCGAAGACCAGGATTCTCCTGAGGACATTCATCCCATCTTTGACCCTAGTTGTGTCTTGGCTCTTACTCCTGTGAATAAATCTACTTGCCCTCCAGGCCGGACCTTCATATTACCACATCTACGTCTCAAGTTGTTACGCTGGGCCCATTTATCTCGCTTCTCGGGTCATGCTGGAGCCAAGAAGACTGGAGAACTCCTGACCCGGTACTATTGGTGGCCATCCCTTCTGAAAGATGTAAAATCATTTGTTTCTGCCTGCTCTAAATGTGCACAACATAAGATTCCTCGGCATAGACCCTTCGGTCCTCTTATTCCTCTACCTGTTCCTGAAGTACCCTGGTCTCAAGTATCTATGGACTTTATTACTGATCTGCCTCCTTCCAAAGCTCATACAGTTATCTGGGTGGTGACAGACCGTTTTTCGAGAGCAGCTCATTTCATTCCTCTCAAAGGACTCCCTTCTTCCGCATTGTTGGCAGAACTTTTTATCAAAGAAATATTTCGCCTCCACGGCTGTCCACTCCATATCGTGTCAGACCGTGGTTCACAGTTTGTTTTAAGGTTCTGGAGATCCTTTTGTTCACAGTTAAGCATTAAATTGGACTTTTCATCGGCATACCACCCTCAGTCTAATGGCCTGACCGAACGGACTAACCAAGAGCTCGAAAAATTTCTACAAATGTATGTGTCTGCTCACCAAGCGGATTGGCTGTAACTCCTCCCATAGGCTGAATTCGCCCATAACAATCATTTCCATGAAGTTGTTGGTAATTCACCCTTTTTTGTCATGTATGGATGTCATCCCAGTCCACCTACCTTTTCTCAAACTCCTATCTCCTCAGTTCCTGCAGTAAATTCCCTGCTACGCAAGTTCTCTCTCATTTGGACTCAAACCAAAGGTAATCTGGAGAATTCTGCTGCACGGGCCAAAATTTTTTTCGATTAAAAAAAGGTGTCCTGCACCTCCACTTCTACCAGGGGATCAAGTCTGGTTATCCACAAAAAATATCCGTTTAAAAGTTCCTAGTATGAAACTAGCACCCAAGTTTATCGGTCCCTACCGAATCTCCGAGATAATTAATCCAGCAGCTTTCAGATTGGAACTTCCATCCTCACTACGGATTCCCAATGTGTTTCATGTCTCTCTGTTAAAACCTGTGGTACAAAAGCAATTTTCAAGAGTCACAGCTTCTCCGCCTCCGGCTACTTCTCAAGATCAAACTGAATATGAGATTAAACAACTATTGGACTCTCGTAGATCCAGAGGATCACTGCAATTCCTGGTCGATTGGAAAGGCTATGGGCCTGAGGAACGTTCTTGGGTTAAAGCTTCAGACATTCATGCTCCTCGTTTACTCAAACAGTTTCAGAAAAGATTCCCTAAAAAAATATCGTAGGTGTCCGGAGTCCACCCCTAGAGAGGGGGGTACTGGAACAATCCTGACCAGGTTTTGTTACTTTCCCTGTCTGCTCTGTTTTTCTGTGCATCACATGACTCACCCTCAGGGCGTGGTCACTTTACCTGCTCTATTTAAACTCAGCACTGACATCTGCTCACTGTCAGTGCAACTTGTTGCTAGCCTGATTCCTTGGACTCCTGTGTCTTCCTGTGTATGAGTTTCAGTTCTCTACCTAGTGCTGGAGCACTTCTACTGGGATTTCCCTGCTGCAAGTATAATCTTGTGCATATTAACAAGACTTTGTTTTCTCTCTATTGTGCCTCTACTGATTCACAGCCTGCTGCAAGTCTGTTCATGTGCATATAACAAGACTGTTATTGTGTTTATCCTTGTCACGCTCCGCCGTGGCTATTGGACACCTGCATATTATCATCTGTGCTGTGAATAGAATGCTATTGTGTTTACCACCTTGTCACGCTCCACCGTGGCTAATTGACATCTGCATATCATCATCTGCATATCTATATATATATGTTTTTCATTGAAGTTTTGAAGAACTACATCGTGTCTTGCCTCCTTATTCTGAACCTAGTAGACTCAGCATCTGGTCGTGTACAGGCCTGCTCTGACTATCAGACCTGTAGCTACCAGCAACGCACCAAGGGCCCGCTGAATGGTCTGAGAAAAGCATTGGGCACATGTGCCAATCTGAGCATGCTCATAAAAGACCTCAGCTCTGTTATTTTGAGAGCACAGCTTGGGGCCTTGAAGAGCGGTTGGGTGGGTGACCAGTATTGCCAGGCCCTCCTCACCTCCAGGGCCCCATAGTGGCTGCGCCCCCTCTAATCCTGCCTGTGCTCTTGGGAGAAGTGTATAAATATTTACAGGCATTATTTGCTATTTGGTATAAAATGATAAATATTAGTTTAAGTTGCAATGCCAAACTTTGACTGGAGTGGTATAAAGCTCACTGACATTGGACTCTGAAACCGTAGAAACAAGTTCTCTGAAGTGACACATCTCGCTTCACTGACTAGCAATCCACTGGCTGATTCTGGGTTTGGGAGATGCTAGGAGAATGCTTTCTACCCAAATGTGTACTGCCAACTGTAAAGTTTGGTGGAGGAGGAATAATGGTCTGGACAGGTTTTCATGGTTTGGCCTTGGCCCCTTAGTTTTAGTGTAGGGAAATTTGATGCTACAGCATACAATGACATTGTAGAGAATTGTATGGCTCCAACTGTGTGACAACAGTTTGGGGAAGACCCTTTCCTGTTTAAGCATGACAGTGCTCCTGTGCACAAACTGAGGTCCATCAATAAATGGTTTCCCAGAGTTTGGTGTGGAAGAACTTGACTGGCCTGCACAGAGCCCGAACTATAGCCCTCACCTCAACCCAATCAAACAACTTTGGGATGAATTGGAACACCAATTGTCAGTCAGGCGTTAATTATACAGTATGCCTTGTCTATCAACTTGAACAGTGATTACATTTACTGATCCTAAGCGCTTAAGTGAATATGCATAAATAGTAGTTCCAAATAACTAAAATATGAGTACAATTTTTGCGCTCTTTAAATATGTACATAGGTAGACCCCAAGGGTAATTTTTGTTCATTTCACACCTAACCTACATACTCTGTTAGATACTCTCTAGTTGAGCATTTATAATACTTGTTTGGTTGTGAAAGTCCCCAAAGCTGATTTTTCACTTTACACATTCCATATTTGCTGCTGTCTCTGGGGATCTAAAAATGAATGGAGTAAAATGACATGGGGTGATCTAATTGCTACTGCATGTGAGATTTGAAAATTAGAATCAGGGATTTGACAGTCCAGTGCCCCATATATACTGCGATGGGTATCTAACAAAAAGTAGATGGGTAAGATCTAATTATGCAAAAATAGATAAAGAAGTCCTCAAAAAGGGAACCTTCCCATTAAAAACATTCATGCCCAGAGGTTTTCTTTGCTGTAGCAGCTATACCGGCAGCATGGGTGTTTTCTAGGTTTAGTAAATATTATGTGCAAGAAATAACTAAACAAATATGCAGAACACAGTTATCATTTTACAGCATGTTTTGTTTGTTAACTTTACTGAGAATTTACATGGTAAATTGCAAAATCCAAATTTAAAATACAAGACAATTTAAGTAACATTGCTGTTTTACAAAGTTAGCACCATCCCCAAATACAAAGCCTATATTTACTGTCTCACTCTTTATAAACCATTTTCTGTTAGACACAGAGCAAATCAGTGTGTCATGAACTGTCTGCTACATGTTAAAGAAAGCTCCTGGTGGCTTCTTCCCCCTAGCAGTGAACAGGCAGCAGAGCGGTGAGCCTGAGCGCTGGAAGTTGAGCACATGATATCGCAAGTGGTGCTGCTTTACACCAGCCAACAGTAAGGTAGATATGCTGTACAGTAGACACCATTTGTGAACAACTACTCTACACGGTGCACCATCTTAGGAGATCTACTCTATGGTCTTGGGAAGTCTACTGTACATTAAGCACCAGCTTGGTATCTCTGGTGTACTCTAGCTGCCAACTTGGGAACTATGCTGTACACTGCCCACCAGATTGGGAGGTTTCTTGACACTGCTTTAATGTAGCCACTTGATATGGATGTTAGCTGTATGCTACACACCAGCTTTGGAAGTTAGCTTTACATTAGCCCTTAGACTGGACTGTCTGTGCTTTACACCAGCCAGCAGACTGGACTGTCTGTGCCTTACACCAGCTGTCAGACTGGACTGTCTGTGCCTTACACCAGCTGTCAGACTGGACTGTCTGTGCCTTACACCAGCTGTCAGACTGGACTGTCTGTGCCTTACACCAGCTGTCAGACTGGACTGTCTGTGCCTTACACCAGCTGTCAGACTGGACTGTCTGTGCTTTACACCAGCTGTCAGACTGGACTGTCTGTGCTTTACACCAGCTGTCAGACTGGACTGTCTGTGCTTTACACCAGAGACAGTTTAGATTTATATAATAGCCACCAGAGAGGATTTTGTGCTGCTCAATCTTATGGTAATACCATGTTTATGCTCAGACTTATTTGTGCTGTGTGGTGTTGTCTTTTTTTATTTCGCTTTCTTGTTTACACCCCCCCCCCCCTCCCTAATGTCCTGTGTATTATGCAATCTACCTTCATTCCCGTGTCCTACTCCCTATGTCAGTGCAGCATTGCTTCTGTCTTTCAAGTTCCTTGCACACATGCAATCCCTGAAGAATTGTAAGTTGTGCCTGGTAAAAATTGAAAGTTAAATCTATGTCACAGCAGGCTATTCTTTTGGTTCTAAATTCACTGCGGGCAGCCACCTGGTCTCTCTTGCTTCTATGAACAGTGTATCACAATATTTCATCATGGAATTGTTTGAGCGCTGACAGTTTTCTCTGCCCTTAGCAGAGGAGCACCTGTCTTTTCCCTGACTCAGCTCCTTCTCAAATATTTTTTGTGAGTACTGACAGTTGCTGGATGTTACTAAATGTCACACACACCAGCTTCTCTGCAGCCGCTTTTATGCCACATTTCTGTTAAACAATACATCTCCAAACTTTAAAAATGAGATATTACAATTTGTTATTATTCTTTCCTAAGGCACCACAGACAGGTATATACAATAGGATTTGTGTTCAGATTATTGCTGTAAACTACTAGGTGTTTGTGTATCAACTATATTCCCTAAAACATTTCCTGCTGGGCAAATGGTGGCCTCTAATTACTGTTCACCTGCCCATAGTTTCTTCTCTTAGAGATGGGACTTTTCACTCTAACCTTCCCTCCTTATATTTTATTGTACATACTAACACACATTTCTGTGTCAGGGGGATATGGATTGGAAAGGTGACTGATAACCAAGATAATAAGCAAATATCCTCTTGAGAAGCGCAACATTTAGTTTGAAGCTGTTTTAGGAAACGGTCCCATTAATGAATGGTGAGAGCCTCTGCTTCTTGTACTCTTTGCTGAAAATGTGTCCTAGAGAAATGGTTACACTTATGTCAGATATCTGAAAGGATTACACTAACAAGCCTCACAGTGGTAGTTCTGTACTCTGCTGGAATTCCTCTGTGACAGACTATGAACATGTAGGGGTCAGCAAACTAAAATAACAACTGCAAAGTCCCGAGGAAAGAGTTAGTATCTATTATCTGCGAAATCCCATGTTCTGTATGACCTTTATCGACTCTAGCGTTTCGTTACTCTGAGAAGGAGAATCATTTCTCATTGCTGTCAGTGCTCTCTGAGATTACAGAAACACCTTCAATGCAGGTGCCAGGACATGTATGTACTTTCACACTAAACATGGGTGTTTTTGTATGTTTTTTTTTATATATATTAATACTGCACAACACATTTCAAAATTACCAATCCCAGAATAAGAAACAAGCCCTGCGTGTCTAAATAATGGGCGAGCAGGGTTCTCTTACCTCTCTGTCTGTATGTATTACCCAGTATTGTTTGTTCCCAATTGTAAAGCGCTATGGAATTTGCTGGCGCTATGTAAATAAATGATGATGATGACTATGAAGGTTGACATATCAAACTGAGACAAGCTTTTTCCACTTTATTTAGATTTATTGTTCTTTTTAGGCTTGTTGAAAATTAGGAGATGTGTACACCATGCACATACATTTTTTCATTAGCAACATAAACATATCTCTCTACACCTCCCCCCACTCCCACCCATTCCTTAACTATATTTTAATTTTCTCTGTCCTGCAATGAATCAGTTATCAATACATTAAAATGACCGTGTTTGGAAATGTAATGCGGTAAACAAACTCTATTCATCTGAAGTTTGAATGTTTTGTGGCAGAGAAACATGAGCGTGTTGGTAAGCCTGTGTGAGGCATGTGGGTAGACGGTAGGCTGTTTGTATTCGCTGTTTCCATAGCTATGTATATTTAGTATAAACATTTCCATCACGTGCTTGAGGTGCTAAGGTCTTCGATGATGTTTTTGATTTAGACTTGAAGCCAAGTCACCTGATTTCAACTTTTAGTTTAGTCCTACTCCCACCTTTAAACTTTAACTCATCCCACTCTCCAAGATTCTTGGTTCCCTGGTCACATTGAAGCAGAGCTGATGTCTGTTAAAGCTCAAACTGTCAAATATATATATAAGTATGTGTTTGATCTTGTATCTTGAACTTCTTTTAATCCAGTTGTTTAAAGTTTAATTTTGTGCTTGTGTGATGCTTTTGTAACTGTTACTATAACATTATGTGTCCATGTACAAGATCCTTTTTTCCCCCTTTGTATCATATTTATGTTAAAGCACATTACCGCTCTTATTCTGACCGATTTCTTTTCAGTCTACAAAGTACATTTTTGTCCCAGATGTTCCAATTTTAAATATTGTTTTGTATTCAGATTTGTTGTATTCCACAAATGTAAATTCTTACATATTTTGCTTTTCTTACAGTTAATGCTTTTATGTCTGCTTTTAAAAATGTTTAAATTCCGAAGAAAAGTAAGCCACTCCGTGTGTTGAGCTCTTTATTTACACATACACTTTGATTAGGTGGATTTAATAAGGACCTGCCTTTAAAATGCAATCTCATCTTGCAGTTACAAAAAATTAGTTTTGTTATTCTGCATTTATTCTACTCTGCTAGGATATATGAAGCATCTCCCATTCAAATAATGTATTAGTGTATTTATAAACTGTGCAGAACATGAAATGAATTCAACACTCTACCAAATCTGTGTAAACAGCGATCAGCCAAGTTTGAAATTGCTAAACAGAAATGCAGGCTTGTGCCAGCATGGCAATTACGCACTCCGATATTTTCATGCCACTGGAAAAAAGAAAATGTAACTACATTAGGTTACATCCATAGTATATTCTGTTATTCATGGAGATGTATACAACTAGCTTGCCTATAGCACCCTGCAAAACTCCGTTCACTGTGCTTTTAAAACTTCAGATTTTTCGAACAGAAAGGAAAATTGTGCTTTGACATTGGCCTCGTTAAGAATCCAGCAATTTATTCTTTCAACTAGACATGTTTCTAGTGAGGCTATGGATATGTCTATTTTTAAGATTCAATTTATAAAAGGAAAACAAATTGCATCCCAAACTACCCTAGCACTAATTGTGATTCGCCTACTAGTGTGGTTTAGCTGTCTGCTGGTGTAGTATTTAATGAAAGTTTATTTTGAGTACAGTTTTTTTGTGGTTTGAAAAACTGTTGAGGCTTAAGTAACAATGTGCATTTAGTAAAATTATCTGAAGTTATCCCTAAAAGGAATAACAAAAACACTGTTTTATCATGTCAGCAAAAAGTTCTCTATTTTTCCAAACTAAATTTGTATTTTTACATCATATTTGCTCCAAAAAGATTAATGTGAGGTGGTTTCCATGTTGCTCAATTATTTATTTATTTTAATTTTAACAAGCAAGTCCTCATCCATAGTGAATTTTGTTAAAGTAGAAACTCAATATGTTAGAATTTTGGTGAATTTGAAAGTTATTGGGGAGGGAATCAGGCACTGATACAGCAGTCAGGGGGAGTATTGTATTCATACTCAGTGGTGGGAGGTAATTAAGTGGCATGCATTATTGGCATGAATGTCCAGGTATGGTATTAGCAATATCATTCAATGATTATAATAATATCCATGCAGCTACTCTTAAGGTAAGGTGGTAAGCAGGGCTGATGGTAGAGTATTGGGTGCACCTCCCCTTCAGGACCGCACCACCCCCCCCCCAATCACTTCTTACTTTGTGTGGAGCAAGCAATTTAAATGGTATTTTCAGGCTTCTCCATGTCAGTGACAGACTAAAAGTGTTGTGCTGCACTGTGACATCACAGCTCAGTGTTGTACTGTTTTATTTCTTAGGCTATCCCAACTCTTCCTTAAACGCAATATTTCCAAGACCAAGCTTATAGTCTTCCCACCTTCCAGGACTCTCTCACCTCTCCCCCTCTCTATTTCTGTTAAAAACACTACCCTCGTTTCTGTCCCCCAAGTCAGTTGCCTTGGGGTCATCATTGACTCCTCCCTCTCATTCAAGCCTCACATTGTGTCCCTCTCAAAATCCTGCTACTTCCACCTTCGGAATATATCTAAGATACATCCCTTTCTCACCATGGAAGCTACGAAAACCCTTGTTCACTAGCTTGTTATCTCTCTCCTTGACTACTGTAACCTCCTTCTCTCTGGCCTACCTGGTTCATGCCTTGACCCTCTTAAGTCTATCCTCAATGCTGCTGCCCGCCTCATTTTTCTCTCCCGCCGCTCTGTCTCTGCAGTCTCCCTCCAACAGTCACTACATTGGCTCCCCATACCCTACAGAATTACATTTAAACTCCTCACTCTCACCTTTAAAGCTCTTAGTCAATCTTCTCCTCCCTACATCTCCAATCTCATCTCTACCTACACTCCTACACGCCCCCTCCGCTCTGCCTGTGACCGCCACCTCACTACTTCACTGATCACCTCCTCTCACTCTCGTCTTCAGGACTTTGCCTGGGCTGCTCCCCTGCTGTGGAGCGATCTTCCACGTTCCTTCAGGTTAGCATCTACTCTCAAAGGCTTCAAGCGTGTCCTTAAGACTCATTTCTTTATTCAAGTCTATCAGTCCTCCTCCTAACTTCCTTGTCCTGGCTCTCTTCCCCAGTTAGTACCACCCTATTTGTGTCTCCACCTTCCCTTTAGGTTGTTAGCTCTCATGAGCAGGGCCCCCTTTCCTTGTGTGCTCCTTCTACTGTTCCTTCACCCTCTGTACCTCTTGGCCTGCTTCTCTAGCCCTGTTTTCTTAAGCTTCAGCCTTCTCGCTGATTTCTACCATCCCTTTCACTATCTGTCCCAGAAATAATCTGATTTGCTTTACCCTGTCACCTGTGATATATTTTTGTATCCTGTTGTGTCTTGGTTCTGTATATGTAATGTACAGCGCTGCTGACCCTTTGTGGCGCCTTATAAGTCAAAGATAATAATAATAAATAGTCTGGTTACACACTATACAAAAGTTCTCCCGATGCGATATCCTTAACAATTTTATAAATGGTTTAAAAAAAGTCCCAATCAGCATGCCGATTCATGTGTACACACTTTGCACAATTTACCTTGCTGTGCTTTTCATCTGTGATAACCATTGGCTGAAAAGATCATGTCTTTGCACTCTCCATCTATGCATACACACTGCGGTCATGAGAGTGTACACACTGCGGAATTTGCCCGACATCGTTCCATCGCTGAACAACATTTTTAGCCTTTTTTAAAATTCAGATGAAATGATACAATGTGCTTTGGACCGATAATTGTTCATCTTTGCAGCGTGCACACTAATGCGATTTTGAGCTGAACAGCATTTATCATTTGATTTGCCCGATACTCTGCTGAAAACACTAAAGGCCTTACATCCTTGTTTTGTGTTTAGTTGTGTTTTGTGCTTTTGTTATCACTAAATTAGCATTATTTATGTTCACTGGTTTAAAGATCCTCCCTTGCAAGCTGTTTATCTGCTTAAAACATGGAGCTTTACAGTGTTGTCATTTTCATTACCACAGCCCAAGACAACACTGTTTTCCACATATCATTAATTTATAAATATTAATCTGTATCAGGATAATACTTTGATAAACATGTTTGCATGCTATATGTGACACTTTAGATGGCTCAGAAAAAGAATAGGGGTTTAGACAGTATTCATGTGAAGGAAAGAGAGGAAGGTTAGTGGCTCCTGATTTTGGCATGGTCATTTTAATGAGCCTTGAGAGTCAGAGCATGAACTTGACTTGACCCACCAAGTACTGGTTCAGCCATAACTGATGGCCTATAAAAGGTGTCTCATTACGAAGGTGGCACGCAAGAAACATCTCATGATGGGTAAAAGCAAAGAGCTCTTTTAAGACCTTCGCTACCTTATTGTTGCAAAACATACTGATGGTATTGGTTACAGAAGGATCTCTAAATTGCTGAATGTTCCATTGAGCACTGTTGGGGCCATAATCCAGAAGTGGAAAGAACATCATTTCACCATAAAGCGGCCACGACCAGGTGCACCTCGCAAGATTTCTGACAGAGGAGTGAAAAAAATTATCAGAAGAGTTGTTAAAGGACCACTTTTGGAGAGCTTCAGAAAGACCGGGAATTAGCAGGTACAATTGTTTCAAAGAAAACAATAAGTAATGCACTCAACTGCCATGACCTGTATGCACGCTCACCACACAAAGACTCCTTTGCTGGAGAAAAAAACATGTTGAAGCTCGTTTAAAGTTTGTTGCCCAACATTTGGACAAGTCTGTGACATACTGGGAGAATATAGTGTGGTCAGACGAGAGCAAAATTGAACTCTTTGGATGCCGTAATACACACCATGGAGGAGAAATGGCACTGCACATCACCCCAAAAACACCATACCAACAGGGAAGTTTGAAGGTGGGAACATCATGGTGTGGGGCTGTATTTCTGCACACGGTACTGGCTTGCTGCATGTGATTGAAGGAAAGATGAATGGAAAAATGTACTGAGACATTCTTGATAAAAATCTGCTGCCATCTACTAGGATGCTGAAGATGAAACGAGCGTGGACCTTTCAGCAAGACAATGATCCAAAACACACAGCCAAGCACACTCTCAATTGGTTTCAGAGAAAGAAAATAAAGCTGCTAGAATGGCCCAGCCAATCACCTGACTTAAATTCAATTGAAAATCTATGGAAAGAACGAACGATCAGAGTTCATAGAAGAAGCCCACAGAACTTTCAAGATTTGTAGATTATTTCCGTTGATGAATGGGGCAAAATCCCACCTGAGCAATGCATGCGACTAGTTTCTCCATACAGGAGGAGTCTTGAAGCTGTCATTGCCAACAAAGGCTTTTGTACAAAGTATCATCATCACCATTTATTTATATAGCGCCACTAATTCTGCAGCGCTGTACAGAGAACTCATTCACATCAGCCCCTGCCCCCATTGGAGCTTACAGTCTAAATTCCCTAACATACACACACAGGCAGAGAGACAGACTAGGGTCAATTTTGATAGCCAATTAACCTACCAGTATGTTTTTTGGAGTGTGGGAGGAAACCAGAGCACCCAGAGAAAACCCACGTAAACACAGGGAGAACATACAAACTCCATGGTCGGGAATTGAACTCATGACCCCAGCGTTGTGAGGCAGAAGTGCTAACCACTTAACCACCGTGCTGCCCAAAGTATTTAATAAATTTCAGGAAGCTTGTTCAATACTTTTTCCTTGTGTCATTTCACATTATTACACAAAACTTGCAAGGGTTGTTGCTGACATTTGGTGTACATTTCATTACAATAGCCACATTAAATATATATTTACTGAGAAAAATGTTGATGTGTTTGATACTTATTTTACCCCCTGTACAAACTAGCATGACACAAAACTAACTGACCCAACTAGTTCTGCAGAATAAAGGTTAGTATATTTGTGCTGCAGACATTTTACTTAAAGTAGTAAGTAGTCTGTAGCTACAGAAAAGCACATATACCATGTTGTCTCCAGTGAGTGAAAGTGCACTAACCAGCTTACACACATCCATTGTGGCATCATGCTGTATTCCTGCAGAACACTTACTTGAAATACTATGCATGACTATTATTTACCAGCTCCAGCATGATTCAGAGGCTTTTATGTATCGTTTTATTGTCTAATATACTGTACACACACATTGCTTCTGGCCTTTCCTTGTTGTTGTATTAAAAAGTTCCTTGCTGTAGACTGCACCACTATTTTTATTTTGTAAAAGCAATAATTATACAAATTGTGTTTTTCCCATCAGATGACATTACCCTAAGAAAAATTTCATGCTCAAATATATAATAATGTGTCCTGATAGTTACATTTAAAAGCAATACAGGATTTAAACATAGGGCTATGGAATTCCTCCATCTAGAGTATACTGTGCTTGTAAGCATGTCTTAAAGGTGCCTCAATGCTTTTAAACAAAAATCAATTGCAGTGGTCCATGTTCATATGGATGGTTTCATAACTATAGAGATAAATCCCCAGCACACTGCTGTGAGCCAGTAAAAGAGCTGCTATTCTACAAATGTATGATAAACCACCCGCCCCGTCAAGTCACTTCTGCCAATAAGGTGGTTCTACAATAAACAATGGGTGTCCCTATATTGTGTTTTTAAAATTAAGAGCTAACTTACCAAGAGGTACCCAAAGAAGCCCTAAATGACACCAGTGGACCAGCACACCTTAGCAGCTATTGATACCCGAACATGCCTCTCAAACAGCAATACAGAAGTGGAAGGTGCTCAATCAATTTATAGGTTCATAGTTGGTGTTTGAAAGGGTGGGGTTATCCTGAAAGGAACAAATACTTCAACAAATTCACTGCTGTGAGCCAGTAAAAGAGCTGCTATTCCATTCTGGATATCCCCACCCTTTCAAGCACCTTCCGTGAACCTATAAATTGATTAAACAACTTCCATTTTTGTAATGTTTTCATAGCTGTCTACCATCCATTCTAATTTTTGAATGTGAAAGAAAAAAAAATATATATAAAATAAACAGCCATGCACACAAGACTTTAGATGTCCAGATGCCACTGCACATTTATTGTCTTCAGGCGTTGCTTGAATTTTATGTCTGTAGCATTTATTTTCCATCCTAGGTGACTGTGTGTGAGCGAGACCCAAAACAGGGAGGAATTCATACTCTTCACCTTCAATCCGCTGCTAATAAGCTGTTCTGTAAAGCGGTTTGTCATTATATAACTGGGTTCTTGTCACAGTAGATCTCTAGAGAGCTAGTTGAACTATATACAGCTGTGTTCTAATGTGTCTGGGTTGTTGGAATATAGCAACTCTTCCATGAAAGCATATTTAGCATGCTACTACTTTTACTCAGGGACTTATTCATAAAATGTGTAGCTTATTTTATGAATGAGGCTCTTTGTCCCATTTATAGTCCCATTAGTTTGCTGCTAACACTTCTTTTTATAATCTTTATTTCAATTTGGCACTTAAAGGTAATCTTATAATTTTAGAACCTTACTTGCAGGGTTGGCACTGAAATCCTTTCATGACCCCCATCTTACTTAACACTATGTATAGTGTCTGTTCTGTCACATATTTTTAACAGCATGTGACCCGTGAGCAATGTAGTGACATTATATGTTTTATCCTTCATGACACTTAGAAAACAATATAATACATACTCTAATTTGGGAAAATTTATGTTCAATAGAAACAAGTATTATAAAAAAAAAAAAATCTGGTCCCACTATAAAATTCTACAGAGTAAACAATAAAAAAACGCTTCAATAATTCAAATAGTATATAATGTAAATTGGACAAGTTCTAAATTCTGTATCGAGAAAAGTTCCAGGCATAATATAGGGACTTTCAGCTTGATCCAATTCAATACACATTAATCCTTAAATCATTAGATGTAAAGTCTCAGAAAAGTACCTGTCTTTCAAGAACCAGTACGTAACGGAGATCCTTGCTGACATCCCTGAGAGACAGAGTTCCTTACACAGCCTGACATTCCAGTTGCCAACAATTGAAATGAAGGTTTCAGAACAGTTTATGCCTCTTCCTTTCAGAATTGGAGTTTGAATGCTGCAGACTATGGAGGCTTTGCAGTCGCTCTCATTTAACCTATTGGGATATATTGAAACAGTCTCTATTTAAATTAACAATCCTTCTAAATAATATACTGCAAAGGAGTTGTCACTATCCAGTAGCTAAAAATGCTGGCTGTTAGAACAACTCTCCAATGTGACCGGCTGTCGGAGCAATGCATAGGGAAGTCGTTCTAACAGGCATATTTTGTAATCCTGGATGCTGACAACTTGGATCATATTATTTGAAAGTATCATTCATTTTAACTGAGAGTTTTTCAAAGTATCCATACAAGTAAAGCTTGGGTTTTTAAGAAGCACAACCATCCTTCTTAGACAGCCGCATATGACCTTCAGTTCTGAAAGGAATTGGGGTATAACTCAGAATCCTTTAGTCCTTTATAACTAGTGTGGGGCTTTCCTCTGTCATGGCTTTCCCAAGACAATCCCATTTATTCCAGAACAAAATCTTAAAATTGCAATACTTTTTAAGGCATAATTCAGACTCCTGATGCACCCAAGTTAACAGAACAAGGGCAATATGGTCTGATAACTGTTTTACCTTATTTGATACTTTAAAAGGAGATAAGGACTGGAGGTTATGGCCCATGCAATCTTCAAGTCACATTAGAGTCCCAGTTTTTCATTTCAAAATGATGCAAGTCCTACAGACGAAGGTCAAATTCTGAGCTGCCTATCAGAACTCTAAAGACAGCTAAGTAATAATAGCAATTTATAGCAAATTTTGGTTTGTAATATAAAGTAATGACCAAGTGCTAAAATGTATTAGTTTTCTATGATAAATCTACTATTATTTCTTTTTTCACAATAGTTCCCCTTTAACCTATAATGCCCATTCTGCGTTGTATTATGTGTTTGTTTTTTTCAGCATTACTTTTTGTTATTTGCAATATGATTTTAAAACAAATTGTAGTGCTCACTGGTTGTACTGGACAATAATTTAGAGCAGTTTGCTGTAAATTAATGAGTATTAGAAGTTCCATCCTTGGTCTAATATGTATCATTTAAAACACAATATAAAGTATTAAAAATAGAATGTGATAATATGTTCTGTTTGTGTTGAATGATGGGCACTGTTCTTAATAAAGGCTAAAGCCAGATAAAGTAATTTATTTAATTTCATACATACAGTATCCATTTTAGGACATCATCAGTCATACCATTATTTAGACTGACAAAGGAGTCTGACAGCTAACTCAATTCATCATTGTTGACATTTTCCAGTGTGATCAGATATTTCTCTGTAACCTGAAATTATGTCCTCATCACCCCAATCTTATCCTAACCTTTGGGTACAATATGTGATTGGCTCATAGTTTCTATTTTCCCTTGTTAGTGTGCATTTTGCATCAACATTTGTTTTATATATATATTCTATATATAAATAGAGAGCAATGATCTTTTAAATGTAGAAGATGTTAATTCTGAACAGCCTATAGTTGTTGATCTGATGTACAGCATATGTAAAACTGCACACTATAGACCAGAGAGGTGCAACATAAGCTATAAACTGTACACAATATATCATGCTGACTGTTACTGAAATGCTTGGTTTTAACTCCTCTTTGCAGCTTCATATTTATAAGCCTCAAGCTGTTCAATTCAAGTGATGTGCTTTATGTTTATTCAATTTCCTGCATAAAATGTCATCTGTAACGTCCATTTGCACACAGCACCAGGTTGAAGGTTCTCCTAAAACCCAGCTTTTCACATAAGCCTATACACACACACACATCATTTATGCCAACATATCTTCACTTTTTAAACGAAAACGTCAACATTCTTCTGTTCTGCAATTAATATAATAGATGCAAGTTGTGTAATTTCTTTTTTCCTGTTTACTAATACACTATTACCACCCAATGTTTGATACGAGTCTTGTAGATGAGTCATCCCTACATATTTAGAGTATATTTCCTTCCTCTAAAATTCCTTGCTGCTTTAGATAGTTCTCATTATTTCCTAACTCATGCTTCTTATAACTAACATGATTAGACTTCTTTTTATTGGGTTACTTTGTAACTTACTCCACTCCTGCAGAAGTTGATTTAGGCAGTTCGGTCTTCTGTGTCCACCATATTGTTTGGCTTTCATTGGGTAGCTCAGCTGAAGTACCTGGGTAAGGATTTTGTAGGCCTTGGGGTCAACCAGGTCTTTCCTCTTTCCCCTTATGAAGACAATCCTCCATATTGTTCTGCACGTCATTATGAACTGCTGTAGTAGATCATATTTTTTAGTGTAAAGTTGAGTTGCAATCTTTACACTGCATAGAAAAGCACTTAGACTATTTGACTGCTAAAATACTTGTCACATTTTAAATGCAATATATTTTCACATTAATCATAAATGATCCTATCAGACATTTTCATTATGCTTTCAGCAAATAAAGGTCACTTCAGATTAGATTGGTTTATCCCCTTATTGTTTTAAGGTCTTTCAGGACAATTTCAGTTGTGTGGGGATATTTTTTATTTTGCTTGCTTGGGGATTTTTTTTCCAATGTTCTTCAAGATTTAATTTAAAAACTTAGTCCTTCAGGCTACGGGAGTGAATAAACAGGACTTATTTCTTCCAGGCACAAATGATTAAAACCGCTCAAGCACTTCTATTCCAGGGTATATAGTGTCTGCCTTATTTCTGCTAGATATATAGATGAATTATGTCCATACTCACGCAAGTGTACATTCAAGCGATTTCACATGGGTTCTTTGGCATTGCTAATAACTAAGATGACGTTTGGTCTATATGTTTGACAGGATTGTTTATTTTCTTGTTTATGACTTTTGAGATTTTGAATTATTGATGGGCTCATTGTGCTTTGGAAAAACCAATAAATCAGGCAGCAATCGTATATTATTTTGTCTCTAATGCATAATCTATCCGAGATCAAAGCTTGATTGCATGGCTATATTTGTATGTCTTTGAAAGCAGAGATTATGCAGCAGATATTACCGTAAGATAAATGTACAGCGAATCCTGTCGACAATTGTAATTGTCCTTTGTTTTTGTGTATCATCCACTATGTGCCGAGAGTGCGCCCACACTGACAATGCTACATGGGCACAATCTCTGTAATACATCAATTTCTTGCCATCACATCAGCCGTGGGGTTTGTTATTATCCTGCACCTCATGATTGCTGGTTCAGTAACAAGTGTGGTACACAGAGATTGGAAATATTTATATCTGCTTTGAAATATGTTTTTAGATACATAAATAGAAAAAATGTGCTTTGTGTGTTTTCACAGGAACATGGATTGAATGCATTATGTCTAAGAGCCATAATGAGCAGGGTGATATGTTCTGTACCGATATTTAGGCTTACATGACCTTTCCACTGCTGTACTCTATACTCTATGCTATACTGAAGGAAAGTATGTCTAGTAGCTGTAAAAATATTATAGACACGTGACTGGATAGGTGCTGTTACTGTGTTAACTCTTCAGTTAGCTCCAATTGCAGTAATGGTAAATTATAATAATTTACAGCACTTATACAGCTGTAGGTGTCCTTACAATTGACCAGTAACCAGAGCATGAATCATGTCAGGGGCAGACAACATAGTTGGTGAGTTATGGAATAGACACAAATTAATAAAAATAAATTCAGATAAATGGGTTCCCTGTGTAGGTAATTCCTCAAATATTATTTCTTACTTTATATCATGTTGGGTATGTCATTTTGTTATAAACTTTATATGCTGTTTTGGTTCAACTGTAGAAAACATTTCTCCTTATGCATGTTTAGGTTTATAAATGTGGTTGGTGTTTTTATTGTTTTAATAATTTTATCTTTAACACGTAGCATGCTTTTTTTGTATCTGTAATGCATGTTCAAAAGGTAAATGTTATAAATAACAAGATTAAATGGAAATAGATGGATTATAAGCTAGACTAGATTGCGTCTTGGTTTTTATTTCATAAATAAACATTTGCTGACATTAGACATTTCTACAATGCCCTACTATGTTTCATCATCATCATTTATATAACGCCAGCAAATTCCATAGCGCTTTACAAACAGTAATAAAACAATACTGGGTAATACGGGTTGGGTATAGCATATCGATTCTGACTACCCCGACAACAATTACCCCGACATCTTCACGACAAACTACTCCTTCCGGACGCACTATCAATGACTACTATTGTCAAATGGGACTTCAACCAATAGTGATGTTGGAAGAAGCCGACGGCACTTAATGACGTCACTAAGAAACACGAAGGTATTACCGCTGCTGTTAAGGGGGTAATGTAAGTATACGGTGATGTACAATGCAGAAGCCTTTGTAAACTACATTGTATATCGCTGCATACTTACATTACACCCTTAGCAGCAGCGATAATACCGTCACGTTTCTCAATGATGTCATTAAGTGCTGCCAGTTTCTTCCTTCATTGCGATTGTTCAAGTTGCATTTAACAATAGTCGTCATTGATAGTGCGTTGGGAAGATGACGGGGTAGTCAGCATCAATATGCTGACTACCACCAGGTAATGCATACAGACATAGAGGTAAAAGGGAGTGAAGATAATTACCACCGCACTAAGTTTTCACTTTCCTGATCTTATTTATGGCTGTCCCCAATGTAACAGTACCTAATATCGGTGGTGCACCCAGTAGATGTATAATTAATATGACAATAAGGAAGACAAAAAAAAGGGAAAAACATGTTTGGATGGGGCACTCAGTGATTAACGTTAGTTAAACTTGTATTAAAACATTATCTTCATTGATTCTATTAAAATTATTATAAACAGTGTACCCAAAGTTGACCTGAGTAATACTAGTAGCAAAATATAAAAAATACTGGTGAAAGAAATAGAATCAATAACAAATTACTCCATAAAACGGCAGCTAAGACCGCCAAGCCGCGCTGTTTTTGTTTATTGATCAATATATTGTTTTATATCCACATCAATGCGTTACTTTTTAGTATCCATCTATTAAAGTCCCTAGGCTGTGATCAACATAATATCTCCAATGAAGATTTATTAACCACCTAATCTGTTGGTGTTAGTACTTTGTTACAGATATTGGTTATCTATGGAGAATGGTAACATATATATCCCATAAGTATATTAACTAAAGGAGCAAACTCCTAAAAAGTAGTATAGCATCTAACTAATATCTTTGGTGGTAATACAGAGGGTATTGACTGAAAATCACAAATAAAGTATAGGAGTCAGATATGAATAGAGCTAAAGCTGTTTAATATGAGATCGCCCGCATATATTGATATCTGGTTGTTTTGACATTATGCTGATGAACAGCAACACATGCACTTGGTGCATCACGGTAGACCTAACGGAATTGTGGAAAGTCTTCATGTTCCAATGTTAATAACTTTAGGTTGTTATGGTGCCACGGCAGCTGCTTTTGTTATTTAAAGCAAGTAGAATGTGGGAGTAGAATGCATCTGAATGAAAGGGTGATATGATTTTGAACCAATTAAAAAATAAAAAATGTTCATGCCCTAATTCACTTGACTAAAAAAATTAAAGTGGACTGTCTCATTGACCCAGGAGAGGGCTGCATTGTAGCACATTTAATACACTAAAGGGCATATGTGGGCATTGATATCTGCCATCTGCAATACCCCTTCATGCTAAACAGCATAAGTACAATGGAATAATTTGGTACTATAGAAGTAAAGGATAATATTGTGCTCAAAAATTTGTGGACTTTAGTAGTTTTACCAAACTTCTGAGAATATTTCAAGTAAAAATTGGACAATAATAGTCAATAAGTTATATTTATAGTAGAGATGAGCGCACTCGGATTTATGAAATCTCGGCTTTGCCGAGTGTGTGTGGCTTAGGGGTACGCTCTCTTGTGCTACATATAATGGAAAACCAAAATTTGGAGGATAAAGTAGGGAAAGATCAAGACCCACTTCCTCCTAATGCTGAAGCTGCTGCCACTAGTCATGACATAGACGATGAAATGCCATCAACATCGTCTGGCAAGCCCGATGCCCAATCTCCTAGTACAGGGCATGTAAAATCCAAAAAGCCCAAGTTCTCCAAAAATAGCAAAAAGAGAAACTTAAAATCATCTGAGGAGAAACGTAAAGTTGGCAATATGCCATTTACGACACGTAGTGGCAAGGAACGGCTTAGGCCCTGGCCCGTGTTCATGACTAGTGGTCCAGCTTCACCCAAGGATCTAAGCCCTCCTCCTCCCCCCCTACAAAAAATTTAAGAGAGTTATGCTGTCAGCAACAACAACAAAACAGCAAAGAACTCTGCATTCTAAACAGATGACATCACAAATCCCCAAGGCGAGTCCAAGGGTGTTGTTGGTTGTGAACCCTGACCTTCCCATCACTGTACGGGAAGAGGTGACTCCATCCAGCATTTGCAGCACGCTCTCTGCATATGCTGGAAGGATCACCCACAGTCCAGTTACAGATTTGGCTAATGAAGGTGTGAATGTTGTACATCTGGAGGAGGATATTGATGTAGCTGGCACTGAGGAGGATGTTGATGATTATGATGCAGACAGATACCAAATTGCCTTTCTCAATTTCTATTTATATTCTAGATTATATAACGGCTGAAAAGTTTTCTGTTTTACTCCTAGTGGAGAGGGGATCTGATGCAGACAGATACCAAACTGCCTTTGTCCATTTCTTTGTATATTTGAATTTCTAGTTCTACAGTCTATGCAGGCTGCTTTATTTATATTCAACTACAAGTGTGGGGAGGGGGGGGGCATAGATAGCCACCAAAGTAATGTGGTCCATTTAATTTCACTTTCTAGCTCCACAGTCTGTGCAGCCTGCTTTTTTTATCTTCAAAGTATTTATATTTACAAGCCTTGCAATCGAAATTAACTAGAGGTAGTGACGTGGTAGAACTCCAAAAGGCAGTTTCGAAGCCCCTGTACAAACTGGCTCTATGTTTTAACTGAGTTGTCCCCCCTCCAGTGTGTACTCGGAAAGAGTTTTTAGTGCAGCGGGGAACCTGGTCAGTGAGCGGCGAAGGAGGTTGCTTCCTCACAACGTTGAAAAAATGATGTTTATAAAAATGAATAATAAATTCCTCAATGAAGTACAGCACTGCCCTCCAGACAGTAAAGAGGGACCTGTGGTTGTGGAGTCCAGCGAGGACGAATTGATAATGTGTGAGGAGGAGGAAGTACACACTGTAGGGGGAGAGGAATCAGAGGTTGAGGATGAAGACGACATCTTTCCTCAGTAGAGCCTGTTTAGTTTGTACAGGGAGAGATGAATTGTTTTATTGGTGTGGGGGCCCAAACAAACCAATCATTTCAGCCACAGTTGTTTGGTAGGCCCTGTCGCTGAAATGATTGGTTTGTTATAATGTGCATGTCCTATTTCAACAACATAAGGGTGGGTGGGAGGGCCCAAGGACAATTCCATCTTGCAACTATTTTTTGGGCATTATGTGACCACTCAACAGTCGTTTGCCATGTTCAAAGAGTAAAAGAAAATGCCAACAAATTCAATAAATTAAATCAAAAGTTAAATGCCCTGTCATTATTTAAAACAAGAGGTTTTGACGTGCTAGAATTAGTGTAGTGTTAAGATGTTATAAACACTACACTTGGAACTTGGAGGAGGTATTGTGGCCCCGGTATCAAATTGGGTACCGGGGCCACCCCACTACGCAGTCCAGATACTTGTTTGGTGGAATTCAGACCAATTGAGGGTTTTATTATTATATTGTGGGGACCACTCTATACCACACTACCACTCTATACCACTCTATTTAATACTTTAATTCTATTTAATACTTTAATTCTATTACTAATTGCCATAAAGAGGAACTGCCGCTTCTATTTAATACTTTAATTCTATTAGTAGTTACCATAAACAAATTTTACCAAAAGTATAATATGACTTACAAACACTACACTTGAAAGATGGTGCCTTTAAATGAAAAAGTCAGTCTTCATTGCACGACTATGTGCAACAGGGACAGTTTTTTGGTTTACAAAGTCAACCAATAACACTTCGACCTTGTCTGTCTTTAACATACTTGATGGGGTCTCAATGATGAATGGTCTGTACCATGGTTGGAGGAGGTATTGTGGCCCCGGTACCAAATTGGGTACTGGGGCCACTCCACTATGCAGTCCAGATAGAGGTGTATCAGATATTAAACAACGTTGACTGTTGCTGCAAAATTTTTAAATAATATTGTGGGGAACACTACACTACGCAGTCCATAAACTTTTTGGGTGGAATTCAGACCCGTGTAGGGTTTTTTAATAATATTGTGGTGACCCACTCCTCTACGCAGTCCAGGTACATTATTGGTGCGAATCATACAAGTTCAGGGTTTTTAATTTATATTGTGGTGACCCACTCCTCTACGCAGTCCAGGTACATTATTCGGTGCGATTCATACCAGTTGATGGTTTTCTTATTATATATATTGTGGTGACCCACTCCTCTACGCAGTCCAGGTACATTATTGGTGCGAATCATACAAGTTCAGGGTTTTTAATTTATATTGTGGTGACCCACTCCTCTACGCAGTCCAGGTACATTATTGGTGCGAATCATACAAGTTCAGGGTTTTTAATTTATATTGTGGTGACCACTCCTCTACGCAGTCCAGGTACATTATTTGTGCGATTAAGACCAGTTGATGGTTTTCTTATTATATTGTGGGGACCACTCCACTACGCAGTCCAGAAAGATACCTCGTTGCAACATTTTGGACTAATAACTATATTGTGAGGTGTTCAGAATACACGGTAAATTAGTGGAAATGCTTGTTATTGAGGTCAATAATAGTGTAGGAGTGAAAATAAGCCCAAAAACTTGATTTTTTAACTTTTTATGCTTTTTTCAAAAAAAATCCGAATCCAAAACCTTAAATCCGAACCCAAACCTTTTGGCAGGTGTTTTGCGAAACAAATCCGAACCCAAAACATCGAGAAAATCCGAATCCAAAACACGAGACCTCAAAAGTCGCCGGTGCACATCCCTAATTTATAGCATACTAATGAACTGAGCTTGTATGAATTGGAACATTCATTTGTCAATGTCTTCAGTAAATATTGCTGTTTAAGTGAGTAAATATTGATGTTTGTTTTGTTTCTCTATTTTTTCCTTCTCTGCAGGTAGCCTACTTGAAGATACGAGGAACTAAACATTAACACTATGCTCATTCAAATTTGGATACTGTCATTCTCCCATTAAACATCGATGAATATATAATGACCTAAATGGAAAATACCAGTTGTCACATAATGTGAAACACAGATGAAGGGCTGTGATCTCGGGCACACACACAATATTTTTTGGGTTGTTTGTGGAGACAGTCAGTAAAAAAAAAAGGCAAAAAAAAAAAAAGTCCAGCAATTCCACCAGGAAGCCATTATCTAATTCTATTTCTATGTCTTACCAGGTCTTACTTAGACTTTGCTTCCACTATGTTCAGTGCTGTTGCGTCTTTATGATCGCCAGTGGAAAATATTTTATTAATATAATCATAAAGTAATGTATGTCAGCAACATGCATAACCCCCTATGTCGGTCAGATCATCCCTTAAATCAGGGATCCTCAAATCCAGGCTTCAGAAATCCCTAAGATTATATGTTTTCCACATATCCATGTTGGAGCACAAGTTTATTCATTATTGACTGACACATTTTAAAGGATCCACTGGTGCTACTAATTATTTCACCTGTCACCTAGAAAACATGTTCTGTTGGGGGTTCTCTGAAGACTGAGGAACCCTGCCTAAATCAATGATAGATCTGTATAAAACTTAACATAGCATCTGCAAGACTAGAGCTGTGATCTTACGTCTTTTAGACAACCAGCACAATTGTCCCCTTTTTTATATAAGTAAAATAAGTGCTGGAATGCTCCACTTGTCTTGAACAACCCTGCTCCATCTATATGTACATAATTTTAACAGGTGATCCTATCAACCCGTTGCATAATGATTGTAGTATCTCGTTAAATAGGTGAGGCAATACACACAGTGTTAATGTTGAAAGCCATGACCATAAGAAAATACACCAAGGAGTGGTCAGCATCCGAAGCGTAACAGTGAGCGCCAAGAAACAATAATTGAAGCAATCACTAGGAAAACATAGAGTCTTTTATTTTTCAGTAATATAAATGCATGGTAGCTGTCACTTGAGTGTCTCTTTAATAACATTTTGCCATTGATATGTTCCGTCTGTAATTACACATTTGTCTGTATATTTTGTTTCATAAAATAAAGGAAAACATTACCAAAGTACCACATCCGCGTTCTGGGATATAACTCTTTGTAATGAAGAATTTAATTACTTGTTTGTAATGTGAGCTGCTGTGTAAGCTAATTCCTGTGTGTTGATGTTAATGCACTTTAAACAAGAAATACATCACATTGCTCATATTTTTTTCACGTGCTGTTAGACGACATATTCTGTAATCATGCAGCAAACATGTATGTTCTGCCCCACAAAAATTAAGTGGACCTGCTAGAAATACAGCTATTTAAAATTACCATGCTAGTGTTTTGAAGTGATTTTGGATTCCTTCCATTGGTCATCCTCTGGCATGGGCAGCACAGTGGCTTAGTGGTTAGCACTTCTGCCTCACAGCACTGGGGTTACGAGTAATTCCCGACAATGGCCTTACCTGTGTGGAGTTTGTATGTTCTCCCTATGTTTGCGTGGGTTTCCTTCGGGTGCTCTGGTTTCCTCCCACACTCCAAAAACATACTAGTAGGTTAATTGGCTGCTATCAAAATTGACAGTGTGTCAAAAGTCTCTCTCTTTGTCTGTCTGTGTGTGTGTATGTTAGGGAATTTAGACTCTAAGCCCCAATGGGTCAGGGACTGATATGAATGAGTTCTCTGTACAGCGCTGCGGAATTAGTGTAGCAATATAAATAACTGATGATGATGTTTCAGTGTTGGTGGGCTTCCAAATGATACTAAGCCTAAATAATATTAATATTTTCTTATCTGGCCAATACAAAGTTATTGACAAATATTTGTAATTGTTACTTTAGGTATTCATGCTGAATTGTTGTGTTTTTTATTTTAAATGTTTATTTTTTAATATTAAAATTCACAATTAAGTATTGCAAAAATATACAAAATCATTACTTTAAAACATTTTCTAGATTGACAGGGATGTAAACCTAAAAGTGCTAAAGGAAATTTACACTAGGTTGGTAGAGTTACATTGTGGGGGGGTTTTTCTACACGTTTATCCAATTTTTTTTTAAAGGTGTATGGGATATTACAATCACTAGTGTAGAAGAGAAGTGTGTTAAAAGATACTGTGGCCATATATATTACAATAAACTCAACCTTATCTAATCATGTTGACTGCAAAAGGCACGGTTAGATAGGCATATATATATATATATATATATATATATATATATGTATATGTATATATAAAAGAAATAAGACTGTGCTCGATTAATCCTATATTATGGTATCCGCTGTTTGGCAATATAAATTTTATATACACACACACACACACACACACACACACATCATAAAGACACTTGTCTGCGATTGTCCTTAACACCCCCATACCTGTGTGTATCTAGGAAGTTGAAAACATGATTTATTGCTTCATATTTTGATCAAAACATTTAAGCCTGCATCCCAGTGTCAAGGGTATCTCATTGTAAGCAGGTCCTAAACTGATCTATATGCTTGAAACACCATTAAAATGCAGTTAAAAACAGATGCACTCTGCATATATCTATAGGTGACACAGTGATAACCTTTACAGTTATGTACAGGTATTGTATAATAAATATATTTTACCATATGCTTAGTCTACAGATCATTTTTAACTGGAACCTTTTGCTAACATGACCCACACCAGTCACATAAGTCTAGAATTCCTAGAAAGTGTTTGAGCTAGGTGGTTCTGTTTGATATATGCACTAATTTGTTAACTACTGTTTGTCTCCCATAAACCAAATTAAACTAACCTTCTTGGGAAAGGGATGCCTTCTTGTTCTGTAGCTGTGAAGGCACTTGTATTTATCTATATGTACTTGTATTGTATTTTATTCCTTGTGCTGTATTCTTAAACTGTAACCGTGCTGAGTAGCTATGTAAAAAAATGTATACAAACAATTACAATACATTTCTATTAAACTTGCCAAACTATTGCAATAATAAAAGTTGCTACACATACCCATTACAGTAATCACAACTTTATATTTATCTCTACATATAGGCTAAGGAAGCTTCTAACAATCCTCACAGGGTCAGAATCTGAAAGAAAAAAAAGGACAGGGAGCAAATACGACAAGTTAATGTCGCAGCAAAGACCGACCTGGGTATTATTGTGACATGTAGGCATGAAAGTGTTAATCAATACAAAACCACCAATTGTAAAACTATTTATTTTTTAAAGCCTATACCGTGTTCATTCTATCCTGCCTTGTGAAATCACAGTAAAAGGTGTGCTGGTATGCTAATCTGTTTTATTGCCCTTTGTTCCAAACGCTTCTATTCATGAGTGCTGTATATATGATATCTTTCTTCTAAAACATAGCAGATATATGACATTTTGGTCCATTAAACAGGGTATTATTTTCTGAAGCATGATTATGTTTTATGGATTGCTTTGCAAGACATTATTTCTAGACACACACTATGAGGCTGGTATCGATGATGCATTTAATGTGCCTGGTTCCACTGGTTACTAATTTGTACAGAGGTCTCCCAAAACATGTATTATGGAAAGTATTGTTTTGATGTATTTCTCCTTATAGGGATTGTATCTGCACTCGAAGGGACCGCAAATATTGTCCTTTTTAGCCAAAGAAATCACCCAAACTTATAGAATCTGTTTGCTGGATGATAAATCATAGTTGACACGGAAGTCTGTGACACCGGCATCTCTGAATGCACAGTCAAATCAAAGGGCGGGTCTCTGAAGCATACATCAACATACAATAACCCCTTGTTTACTTAGAGTGATATGTTGGAAACCATGCTATCTATAATGACTCATATCTTTGGGAGGGATCATGATCACAATAATATATTCATTTCCTATCATTCCTGATTAGGCTACAATTATTGCATGTCCCTTTGTAAAAAGGGAGCACGGGAACTGTATTGCAGAACAGGTTTTTTTTCATTCCCTGGCAAAACACTTTCAATTTATTTATGCTCGGCTCCAGCTTTGAAATTTGTAACCCATCTCGATGGTCACTACCATTCTTGTACTTTTATTGTGTAAAAGTATTGTTGAAGGAACAAACTCCATCTTGGTAATTTCCTACTGTCTTCAGCTTTAGCTGTTCAGCCTGCTGAGAGGATTGTTGTCAGTGATTACTGTGGTGTCTGCCCCATACATAGAATTAGTTTCCTGCTTAGCTATATTATAGAATGCTATTGAATAGGCCAATAACTATGCGCTCCCAGATGATTGCTGCCTATTTGTAGACTGAGGACCATCAACCCAAACAAATTGACAGTGAAATATACAAAAACTAACAAGTAAATGGCTCTATCATGCAGTGCTGAACAATATCCACATTCAATACAATATCCACAGTGGTATACCAATAACCTCAAAAAAGTGTACATAAAACAGTGCAGTCAAATCTAACCGAGACCTTAACATAATTATCTATTATCATCGATGGTCCCCTTGTTCTTTTACCTAGTTGAGCATAACTCCCAGCCCATAGGTAGAGGAATCAGTTTGTACTATTATGAACTTCTAAGCAAAGATTGTGGCCCTCCAGTACAGGAGAATGGGCAAAGGCAGATTTCCCAGTGTTGTTTTGGTGCCCAAATCACTACTTGGGGCAACTACTTTCTTGTCAGGTCAGTCAAGGGCTAAGCCAGTGGTCCCCAAACTGTGCACCGCGACGATCTCACAAGGGCGTAGTGGCCTGTGGTAAGCATGACGGGGGACTACTTGTAAATTATTTTGGCCTATGAGTGCCTTGAAAAAAAAGTATGGAGACCCTAAAGGTGCCTCGAACTGAGAAAGTTTTGAGATCCACTGGGCTAAGCAATGCTACTGTAGTGGGGTACAAGCTTTCAGTAGTTTCCAGCATTTCCTAGAAAAGTATGCCAGGCAATAATAAATTCTACCATGGTTCTGAGCACAGGGCACCGCCCACTACTCTCTGTACCCCACGTACTGCAACTCAGTGCTGATTTGGCACTTTACAGATTTTTATGGACTTGCCTGCCCCTGCTATTTTGTGTCGCACACTGCTTAGTTGAATCTGGTAATCATCCCAGGTCTGTATGAACAGAAAAAGGACACTATATCCTAAACATGATATTCCTTGGTACTGATTTCAAACAAAGAATATAGTAAAACAATAAAAATATTAATATATATAATCACATAATTACGTAGCCACCAAACTATTACCAAGGGGAATATGCTGCTATCTTTAAGAATTGTTGTGTTACCAAATCTTGATACAAAATAGATAATTTAATAATGGAAGCGCAAGAAAACTTCTCAGTAAATGTTATTAAAGTAATTCTATCGTTTTCAAATAAGCATTGCCCAAGCGATTGTGTTGTGTTTCCAAGGCACAAAGTAATTTATTTTAGCAGATGCAACAATTCAATACATGATTATAATACAGTACAGCCAATACCAAAAGATAAATACATACCGCTGCGTTCGGTTGCGCTAGCTGCGCTCCCACTGGTACCAGAGGACAGTATTTCACTCCAGAATACTGTGGTCAGAGAATGACTGAAGCCAGTGGGAGTACAGCTATATTATATACACTCAGTGATACAGAGAGAACAATGCAGATGACGTGGCTTGCTTCTATAGGTCCAGACTTCAGGTGGGTCCAGTGTAAACAGGTCATAGGCTAGTTCAAAACAACCCCCTCTAAGGCTGAGGGTCAACATTCCAGATGATTCTCCCGCCCAGAAACCAGTTTAAGCTAGTCTATTTACATATTACAGTTAGTATAACTAAGTATTTATTCCCTAACCACTAACTAGAGTATGCAATGTGCGATCTCTTCGGCGAAAGAGCCGGACAACTGCTGATGAATAGGGGATTAAAATGATACCAGACATGACACATTTCCTATAACCTGAACCTTAAATAACACTAAAGTGTACATATCATAATATATAAACTAATAATAAACTAAATACTATCTGCTCATAAATCACTGTGGATCGGAATCATTATAAATATGAAATATACAAATAACTAAATAATGTAGTGCGAGTGTGTGCGTGCGTATTTTACCGCGTGATCGCGCCATGCCACGTGTAGCGTGGCATACTGAGTGCAATCGCACGATAAAACAATATTATCCAATATACTTTCGTTCATCCAATTATACGACTTCGACAATGTATACCACCAACACAGAATTAATTTAAAACACTTTGTTAAAAATATATATAAAATATAATCATAAAACATAATCTGGAGTTCTTGTATAGTATATAAAGAATCAAGCAGTCGTAAAATTAAAAACTCAGATGATAACAAAAAAAATAACTAAAACCGTTATAATATGTAGAACTTGATGGTGCACATGAGATGAAGCTGTGTAGATACTTATTACCATGGTATTTGTTGAAAATAACTTTGTTTTTGAGATTTTTCAAAGACTAGATATGACCACCTGATCTGTACCATAAATGTTAAATGTCACATTAATCATAAACAATGAATTTGGAACTACAAAACAAGTCCCTCTTAATAATTGTTAATACACACCAGCCCCATGTTATACTGTATCAATTATCGGGTGTCTGTGGAGCCAGGATGAGGAGATTGAAATCCATGGCCACTGCATACTAAAAACATTCATTGTTCTGATGCTCTGCTGATTCTCAAGCTAGCTACCCTTAGAAATTGTGTTTTTACGTAAGGCACTTATTTCACCCAGTGCCATTTTTGGGGACTTTTATTAGTCTTATTGAATTAATTTGCATTGTATAGCTCATCAAAAATATATGGATACATGTATGTGAGAACGCGCCTGACTATAACTCCAGACCATTTATTTGTTTTCCTTAATGTGCAGGATACTATCATTATAAAAGTGGGTCCTTGAATGGACTGTTTTAATATTTGTCACTAAATAATCTATACTGTTAAGATCTGGAGGGGCTGAGTTTATTGTATATCTCTAGTCTACCAAAGCTGCTTATTTGTCAATATTTTTTTTCTACTATTATATTTTTTTGTTTTATTTCTAATTTGTCTGTTGCCATTTTTATATTGTGTGTGTTAGGGTGATTCCAAAAAATATTTGTTTGAAAATGACAACCACCAACTCGCCACCATAATGTGCCATTGTGTAAAAAAAACTTGACAGTAATTTTTATTTTGAAATCTTATTATATTTAGAACTTGCACAACTCAATCAAAGTTTATAATATGGCAATTACATTGTGATAATGCAGAACGGTAATTTGTTTCATACTCTATTAAATAATAATGTTTTTTTCATTAAATATTTTAAACAATCACCAAGTTTACGTTCGTCACTTTGATAATGATCTCTTGATGGCAACAGTTGTTGGTGTGCAGAACTTAATGTGATGCTCCTCCACAACCTGCAAAAGGAACTGCTTCTATTCCTCGTTTTGTATTATCGAAGCATTGAATTCTTGGATCAGTGCCACACCTCTCTCAGCAAGATCATTTACTACCTTCACTGAGTCTGCAATCTTCTGACTGTTTTGGTATGATTCAAGGTTTTGCCATGTCGCCGGGTCATATTCCAAGAATTCCTCAGACAGACCAAGAATTTTGAACAAACGCAGCGTTTATTTTGTGACAAAGTTATGTAAACCTGTTGTTGCTGGTTGAAGGAACTGGTGGAATACGTTTCAGAGGATTGTCAGATCCATCTGAGTGTTTGATAGCAACAGCCATAAGTTTTTTTGTTTTCTGTTGACACTTCATCAAAGAAACTGAAACCAACTAGTATTTCTGAAAGATACCATTGATGGTTGTTAAATGCGTTTTTGGCTACCATTGCAACTTCTTTGTTTGGATACACAGACAGTGCATGTAACAAGACAAGGTCATTCCTTGGAGCTGCAGTTGGTGAGCTCTGGAACCAGTATCTCACATAAATGGCAGTAATGAACAGACAAACTTCCTGCAGATGATGCCAAACTTTGTCACAGTACAATATCCCGCGAGTCTTCCGTGACTTGCTGAACCCTGACTGCTGTGGATTGTACTGGTTACGGAACAGCTACATATTGATTCTGCACCGTAAATTGGGTGCCCTGATCTGCCCTGGGAATTACTGACTGCCTCTTTGCTACTGATGCTTCCGGCAGGTCTTTAGCTATAGTATCCATGTACAGCCTCCTAATTTCCTAGTACACTTTTCTAAGTGAAATTCTGTGGGAAGCTCTCATCCTAGTTATCTCAGTTTGTCTAGAGTGGGGTTGGTCTGCTGAGCTTGCTGAAAGACTTAGCATTGCACTTGCTGATAAGAGTCTGCTGACAATGCTAACGGATCTGGAATTTTGTTCTGGAGGTGTGGGACTCTGTCACTAATAAATTCAATTCTGCTGGTAGTCTCCTTTGTTCTGCCTGGTTACTTAGCCTGTACAGATTGCCGGCATGTGAAAACTGTCACTGAAAAAAGAGTTACATTACCCAGGTAACCTGCTTCAGTTCTAGACAGTTCAGGTACAGATTAATATACACCTTTCCTCTGCCTTTCCTCCTAATCAAATTGTATCCATAATTCAGGACATGATACATCTGGAAAAAAAATAGTTTCTAACACAGCAGAGTTAACAGCAGTATTATTTGACAAATATGGGTCAAGCATTCTTCCTAACTCAGTAGCTAACATAGTATTTGTAGGAAAATTGTCCAATACCCCTATTCCCCGCAGTCCTCTCACAGCACCCAATCTAGAACCAGTCCATAAGCACTGCAGGGTGGATTCCTCCACCCATTTCACTGAAAAAGTTTTTCCAGGAATTATGTCCTCGGAGCCCACCTGTTCTGGATGCACAATGGTAACATCAGCCCCTGTGTTTCTTAGCCCCAACGTTATCTTGTCACCCACTGTGACCTATTCGAGGTTGTCCATCTCGCTCTCTTGGGGACAAGCAACATACAAGACCACTGGTGGAAAGTAGAGGATAACTAGGTCACCCAGTCCAGTGTAGATGTCGGTGGCACTGTACTTCAGGTCTCTAAACGTTTGTTTATGTGGCTCAGAGGTGATGTTAAAATGCTACAGCACAGCATTTTTAAGAGCCTCATAATCCATGTTCTGCTTAGGGGGAAGATTTGCAAATGCTTCTAAGGTTTTAACTTTCAGTTCATGGCAGCTGGTACTGCATGCAGGTTTTTGAAACCCCATTATTTTTGAAAACAGATGTGCTCTAGACATTGCCTGATAATACTGGTTTCTCGATGGCTAGAATGTTTGGCAAGCTCTAGCTGGTACCTTCTTCCAGCCTCCCAATCTGACTGCCGCTCTGCAGCCTGTGTGGCAGCTTGACACTGATGCTTGTACGGCAACTTGGAGGTCTGCTTGTGTCTCTGCCACTTCTCTCTCCTGATACTGTTGTAAAAGTCACATTTTTGTTGCACTGCTCATTAGCTTACCAAGAAGTGTCCATAGCGGTATACAGAGTTGCACTGCTAGAGTCCTCTGAAAGTTCCAGTACAGTACCTTGTGAAAGTTTCATGGTTCAAAACTGTTCTGCAAAATTGTCTACTGTTCCAGCATTTGTAAAATTTTCACCATAGAATTTGGCTTTAAGTGTTCCCAGTCCTACCAGAATCACACAGCAGATTGGACTTTCGTTGTCCCTGCCATCCTATAAATAAGATTTCTGGTTTTCTGTGTTTATTTTTAAGGGTACTCCGTGTTTGTTGTTCCTATTTTTATTTTGTTTTTTGTCACATGCAAAAAATGTGGTATTTCTCAGTGTTAATGAATAAATACACCATTAGAAAACTGAAAAAATATTATCTTTTATTTGTATGGCGACACAAAGGTTCCGAAGCACCGTACATAATGCGTAGGAGAAAAGAAAACATGGCATATAGGGAAGTACAAGAAAACAAAACAAAGCACAATATCAATAGATAATTAGAATGGACAACCCAGCTGAGGCCAGGTAAATCAGGAAGAGAGATATGAGTAAAAAAAGAACACTGGCAACAAGTAGGTGGAAGGAAGAGAAGTGGGGAGTGAACTTAAGCCGGGTGGACCTGAGCCCAGGAGTTGTGGGGGCAACTAGCAGGGCCAGATCCGGTAATGGAGGGGAGATGATGAGACCGAGTCCGGAACCGAGAGTCAAGGAGGAGGAATTAAGCTGGGGTGCCGTGAGCAACAGGAAGGTGACAGGACACATGGAATAGAGGGCCCCACTTGTGGGAGCTTGCAATCTAGGGGAAAGCACAGACTAACAGAAATCTTGAATGCGGGAGTTAGATGGCGTCATTGGCTGAAATAAGATAAGGGGCTGTGGAGCTAGAGAGGACCCTGTAGGTGAGTGAGAGGAGCTTGTAGAGTATTCTTTGTCAGAGGTGGAGCCAGTGGAGTACTTGACAGAGAGGGGAGGCAGAAGTAAAGTGGCGCGAGAGGAAGATTAATGTTGCTGCAGCATTGAGTATGGACTGAAAAGGAGCGAGACGTGAGCTTTGGGAGGCCAGGAAGAGGAGGTTGCAGTAGTCAAGGCAGGTAATGAACAGAGAATGGATGAGAATTTTGGTGTCATGAATGGAGAGAAAAGGACAGATACAAGCTATTTTGCATAGATGAAAGTGGCAGTATTGGGTTAGGGATTGGATGTGGGGGGTGAAGGAGAGAGATAAGGGAAGATATTTTGGTGTTACCAATAGTGATGGAGAAGGTGGGAGGGAGAAGACTTTTGAGTTCAGATTTGCCATGTTAAGTTTAAGGAACTGCTGGGACATCCAGAAGGAGGTGACAGACAGGCAACAGGACACTTTAGTGTGGTGGGCAGGGGAGAGGTCAGGAGATGAGAGAGAATTTTGAGGTGTCATCAACATAGAGGTGGTGCTGGAGGCTGAAGGAACTGATAAGTTCACCCAGTGAGGAAGTATACAGAGAGAAGAGCAGAGAATAAAGCCTCGGGGGATGCTTATGGGAAGTTGGAGAGGAGGTGTCTGAGGTAGAGACAGAGAAAGAGAAGTTAGAGAGGATGTGAACCAAGTGACAGTGTCAGAAAGGCCGATGGTGCGAAGGGTGTGCAGCAGGAGAGGGTGATCAACTCTATGGAAGGCTGTAGAGAGGTCTATGAGGATAAGTAGGGAGCAGTGGCCTTTGGGTTTTGCAGAAAGTAGATCATTGATTACTTTGATCAGGGTGGTTTCAGTGGAGTGGAGGGGGCAGAACCAGATTGGAGAGGATCGAGGCTAGAGTTGTCGGAGAGGTGGTTAGTGAGATGAGTGTAGGCCAGCCGTTTGAGCATTTTGGAGCCAAAAGGGAGGAGAGAGATGGGGCGGTAGTTCGACAGGGAGGTGGGGTCAAGATTTTTATTTTATTTTTTTAAATGGTCAAGGCACAAGCGTTTAGGTGTAGATACCAGTGTAGAGGGATACGTTGAAAAGGTCGGGAAGATGGAATAGGATCAAGGAGGCAGGTTGGGTTAGGGGGCAAGAGTAGAGAGCAGACTTCATCACCTGAGGTGGGGCTGAAGGAGAACATAGGATGATGGGTTGAGGGCATGGCGGTGAGGTTGGGGACTATGAGGGAGGTGGGAGGAGGAGATTTAATTTCCGATGGAGTTGATTTTGGAGGTGAAGAATTTGGCAAAGTCATTGGCAGTGATGGATGGTAGAAGGGGAGAAGGGGGTGGGGAGAGTAAGGAGTCAAAAGTGTCGAAGAGGTGATGGGGGTTGGATGACTGAGCTAATATGAGAGACTTGAATAATAATTCTTTGACTAGGGAGATTGCAGAGCTGTAGGAAGAGCGAATAAACTTGAAGTGAAGAAGATCCGCAAGGGAACGAGATTTCCTCCAGTGGCATTCAGCAGTGCGTACATTTTTTGAGGAAACACGTGAGCTTAGAGTGCCAGGGTTGTGTGTTTAGGTAAGGGGAGAGGAGATGACGATCAGAGAGAGGGAAAGAGATTACAAAGAGGTCAGAAGGAGGTGGGAGTAGACATGTTTGTGGGAGTGGCCAAGATAGTTGGTGGGGGAGGATGTCCATTGTGAAAGGGTTTTAGGGAACAGGGAATAGGTCCAAGGGAGTAGGGTTCAGGATAGTATCCCAGAGGTATGGGGGACAGTGCTGGAAAGAATGGTATAAGTCATGGGAAAAGGATCCTATGGAGAGGGGGAAAGGGAAGAGGATTCAACAGGAGGAGTGGAGAATGTGTCAGGTAGGAGGAATTTGTACTGCTGGGCAGTATGCGCCCATGGACAATGTACTTTTTAAAGCGTTGTACATTGTCCATGGCCGCATTCTTACATTACCCCCTTAACAGCACCGATAACAGCGTTGCGGTTTCCAGTGACGTCATCAAGTCTCATTGGATTCTTCATTCACTACGATTGCTGGCAGTCGGTGGGCACATCAGTCGTCCTGCAGCATCCTTAGGACGGAGCCCATCAGTGTGAAAATGTTGGGGTAAGTCTTGTGGGAATAATCATCATCATTATTTCGTACCCCACCCCCTGGCTCCTCAGCTGTGATTTCTGCATTAAAGTGTGACAGTATAATCAGCCCAAAAAACAGTTTTGGAGCCATGTGATTCATGACTATCCAATTAGATGTAATTCGTGTTTTACGATTATATTCCACTTTTGATCCATATAGAGTTCTTTAACTGTCGTTTAAGTTGAACTTAATACAGAAATCTCAATCATCATTTAGAAAAACACGTGACCAATGTTAAATCTGTAAGCAGCCCATGATGGAGATTTATAGATAAACATACCAACTGTTGGTCATATATTATTACATTAAAGAGATATACTTACCAGAACTATACTTACCTTTTACCATCCAAATTTGATAAATATATGTGGTCTCATGACTTTCATCTTCACATAAAAGAAACTTATTTTGTACTTACCTCATATTATCTTTACACAAACAATTTTTGTTATCCTTGATACATAAGTCGAGACTCTTTACCAAAGCGGTAGCTATCAACAGCAATCAAGTCATAATTGCGAATACTATATCCTGAATGTCCTTTGGACATCTATATACAGTCAATTTACAACATACTGATATTTATTCATTATTCAGAAGCTCCCTAAAATATATCAACGTAATTAGGAATTATATCACTTTATGTTTTTTTGAATATACGAGCCTGACCGAGACTCCGAAATTTTCGCTTTTAAATTATTTAGTTTTAATCTAATACTTAATAAACAGTAATTTTTATTGTGTGGTGTCCATTTATTTCCATTCACCTCTGTTTTGTATTATAGAGTGTCCCTCTCTTCAACATAGGAATTCTCTTATGAGTGTGCCTCCCTTACAAGTAGTACTTTCTCTTTTCTTTTTTCAGTAATTTATTACTACTGGAAATAACACCTCACATTATTATGCAGATATTAACTACATTGATTGTATGCTTTGCAATGGTACATTAATTGGAAGGGATTTTCTTGTGCGGGAAATTATATACATCACTTTTGTTCCTTACTTATACCTGCCTCTCTTCCTCTCCTGTACTGGTCATTGTTGTTGCGGTTCCATGTTGCTGTGCTGTTCCCTGCTGTGCTCCTGGTTCACCCGTTCCCTGGGATTTCTGAATATTGCCTGCATCAGCCGTGTTCCTGGTATTTGCTTTCTGCATCCCCCTGCAATCCTAATTCCTACACCATCCAGTTTGTACCGTCCAGCAATAAACATTCTGTGTTTTACCATATTCCGAGCTCCTTAGCTGTGATTTCTACATTGAAGTGTGACACTAGTGCCATAAGTAGGGAGGGGATTTTGTTTTGCCGACATGTATGGAATGAGTTGAATCGACAGCCCTCCTGGTATTGTCTGGTGCCTGCTGCACTGCAATAAATCCGACTTGATCCGAATGAATCAGGAGGAGGGGGTTCAATCCAGTGGCCAGAATCTTAGTGTGACTGGATCACTATTAAATAACTTTTGGTAAAAATGTATTTAAAGCAAATAGTGCAGGGCACTTATTTATGTAATTGCATTTGCACTTATTTTTGATATTGTTTATATTGTAGTATAGGTAATCTTTATTTCTGAGACCAGGGAAGAAATTTGTCTCTTGTCTAACCTTTCTATAGGATATACCAATTTCTGATGCATATATCTGATACAATGAGCCTGTGTATACAAAGCCTTTGGTGTATTGTGGTTTGGGAAACTGGCTTGTTGTGGGTTCTTTCGTTCTGTGTGAATATGAATTCCGAACGGTCTGATGAAAGGCCACGTGTTAATTAGATTTTTTGATGTGTGATGATGATGCAGGATATCACAGCAAGGTTTTTAAGAATTTCAAAGCGAGGTATAAATATTAGTGGCTTTGCAATATATGTAAATTTATGTTTGTGTAAATATAGTATATCCTGATGCTAAAAATAGCATGTGTCTGAAAGGTATAAATGCTCTCACTTGTACACTGAAATGTATCATTCTTCTGAGTTCAACATCTGACTTGATCACTGATACCTCTAATCAGTGAGAGCAAATAAACCATCTTGCTTCAAAGAACTGCTCGAAAACATCTTCAATATTGCTGTTTTCCTGTGATCTACAGATTAGACCCTAAAATCTAATCCGTTCTCCGGCTTTGTCTGCGGTTTGGACCCAAACACTTCCAGTACCATCGCCCTGCCTGCTACCTGCAGTCCTGGTTAGTGTGATAGGCCAGGGGGGATCCATCCACAGCATCCCTGATCCATAGTAAGAGGTCAGGAGTACCAGTCCGGGTACACCAGCAACGAGATACGCTAGCAGCGTCAGTGACCCAGAAGGAACGTGGTTCTGAGTGCCATAGAAGGAGCTCGGTGGTGACAGCAGGCCCCTCCCACTGCAACAGGAGGGGCATATTTGAAATAACGAAAGGGAACGGTGGCAAAGTAAGTCCAGCTGGTTCCCAGCAACAACAGACAGGGTGGCATAGGCGGTCCATCCTGTCACACTTAGCATAGAGCTTTAATTCAACGTTAAGTAAAGAGAGAGGTCTGTATCCAGAGCATTGTGTGAGGTATTTTCCGGGTTTTGGGATAACTGTAATTTTAGCCTTGGTGGTAGCTAGATCAAAGGATGCCTCCTCTAGGATTTGGTTAAAGTCAGATGGTGGGAAGTGTCCCAGCGAATTTCTTATAATTTGGGCTGTAAATCCCTCAAGATCAGTGGTTGATGAGGGTTTTTATGGCCGCTAAGACTTCTTCAGAGGTGATATTGGCATTGAGTGTAGAGAGTTGGGAGAGGGTAAGTTTAGGTAGGGGAGTATCTGCCAAATATGATTCAAAGGGAGTCCCACATGAGATCCACTCGGGTCTGCAAAGCAGGAAGATTGTATAGGGCGGTATAGAAGTTTCTAAATTCCTTGACTATATCTAAGGGGTCAATGGAGTTGGTGGATTTCTTATGTATCTTATCAATCAGAGCACAAGTGCACTTCTGTCGAAGCTTTCTGGCCAACATTGAATCCGCTTTCTCTGCTTTATCAAAAAAAATACTGTTGACGCTTTTGTAAGAGAGAGACAGCTCTTCGAAACAGTAGCGTATTCAATTGACTTTTCAATGACTCGATCTGTGATGAGGGTGGGAGCAGAGTTTATTTTGTGTTGCGTCAAAAGGTCTGTGATGCGTTTTCCAAGGGAAGATATTTCTGAGGCAGCATGTTTCTTAGCTTGCGAGGCAGCGCTAATGAGCTGGCCGCGGATAGTTGCCTTGTGGGCTTCCCATATGACTCCTGGCGCCACCTTTGTGGATTTTCTGGAAAGAAGTTAGAAATAGCTGTTTTGATGTAAGTGAAAGCGATAGAATTTAATGGGATGGAGTCATCTAGGCGCCAGCGTGGCGAGCATAGATACTGTTGTAACATATCGAGAAATACATATACTCCCGCTTGACCTGTCCAAGAGAAAGGAGTGATTCCATCTCTAGTGACCATAGTCGTGAGAGATTGAAACACATGGAGCATATCAATGCGGGAGTATAGCTGGTGAGGGGCTGAAAAATGAGTGTAGTCTTTTGCAGTAGAGGGTGTGCTGTTTCAGTAACGTGAACAAGGTCAAGGGGTCACTAGAGGGCGGGGCAGGTGGGGTTCGAGAGCAGGTAGAGATTTTATCTAACTTGATCTAATATGATATTTAAGGTAACCCTCACTATAACATGACCTTGGGCTAATTGCTCAATGTGTCTTAGTAGTTTGGTAGTTTGACTGCAGGTCATGCCGTTTTTGTATGGTAGTTGGAACGAGATCTTGAAATAGTTGAATGACCATTTTTCGAAAGGAGATCACTGGTTTGTCCCTAGCAGCCGTTAAAACCTGATCTCTGGTGCGGAAGTAGTGTAGGCGGGCAATTATATCCCGTGGAGATTGGTCAGATACAGGCTTATCTCTTAAAGCTCTATGTGCACAATCCATGAGGCAGTCCCTGTAGGAGAGGTTAGGCAAAATATGGAGAAATAATAAGAGTGTAGTTCTGATGGGAAGATATCCTCTGCAACGTTTCTAATGCAGACATTGTTACTTCGAGAGTCCTCCTGTTTCTTCTTCAATGCCTCTTTCGTCATGGAGGCGAGATAGTTCATTATCCAACACAGACTGTGAGTGACATAAGTCATCTGTTGTTGTCTCCAGGGCATCCATCCTGCTTTCCAGCGACTTTAGCTCTGATTTGAACTCATTTATGGCTTTAGAGAGTTCTTGCTTGAATGCAGTTTTGACACCCTCGAGGAGGTTAGTCATTCCAGCCTGGATTGGCGAGACCATCTCAATCTCAGCAGGGGCGGGGGGAATTTGGGATTTTGTTCCGAAAAAATTGGTAGAAGTTTCTTGATCCAGTTTCTTTGGTTTGTTGGACATTGTGGTTGTAAGTTTGAAAGGAGGTGATTACATTAGGTTAGCCTGAGCCTGTGGTATGTTTAGGAGAAGACCCAGCAGGGTATGGTGAGGTTCAGAGAACTGTCAGCCGGCAGAGTAGACCTGGATAGCATATAGAATTCCCTGGAAGGTAGGATTCCCTATGTACAGGTAGGGTGCATGGCTGTCCAGGTGGGATTCTTTGCTCATCAGTGCAGAACAGGAAGTCCAGAGGGGCCAGCAAAGAGACTTGTACCATAGCGTTCATTGATGTGCCCTGACCGCTTCCTACAGTGAAGGAAGGAGTCCGTTATAATGCCAAGGGGGTCTTAACTTCAGGTGCAGTAGGTCCCCTCGCTATTTGGGTCATTGTATGTAGCCCCAGATGCAACAATTCAGGAACAGGAGTCTGAAGGGGAGACTGGAACTTGAGCCGGGGGATTCAGGCGCAATGCAGTCCGCACTAGACAGGTAACGGACCTAGACAACGAGGAAGCTCCAGTTGTTAATTAAAGGGCAGCGCCCAGGTATCAGGGTAGTTCACAGACCCAAAGGTTATCAATGAGGGTTTAAGGAAGGTTGGAAAGTGGTGAAAGAAGTCCTTAATAGCACGGAGCTGATGAAAGGTGTGTGCTCTCAGTATGGCTGTGAGGCCACGTCCTCAATACTTTAATATATTAACTTGCTGCTTGTCATTTTTGGGAGCATTAAGTATAAGCCAGAATACACTGGCTGTGATTTTCAGAGGGCAATGTAGTCTATGCAAAAGTCAATGCAGACCAGCCGGAGCGTGTAGAGCAGCCTGACGATATTGTGGCAACCAGGTAAGTGAGGACATCAAGATAAATATTGGAGGTTATCGGCGGCGGGGTGGAGGCTCCAGGGGGCCAGGTGAGATACAATGTTCCAAAATAGAGGGGAAGTAGACCGCAGCGCTGCGGTCTGCTCCAGGAGAGTATTTATATGCCCGGGTACTCGCAGACCAAAGTGCAGGTGATGTCCTGTAACAATCAGGCCGCTCATGTCCTTCAGAAGGCCGGCAAAGAGGGTGGTATTGTCGCCTCAGAATGTTTTCGGTATATGCCACTCTGTGGCAAGAACGCGCCCGCACTCTTGGGGGAGGCACACAGTGTATAGGCTGGTAATCCTTGGGTAGGATGGGGTGCACCTCCAGGGTCCTCAAGCGGTCCAGTCAAGTAGCAGATGCCTGGCCGGGTCCGAGAACCAGGAGTCAAGCACTTGAGCCCAGGAATTTCGGCGTGTTATAGGCCGCACACAGCCGACCCGAGGTTGTAGGAAGAGCGGGGCCTCCAGGGACCGGGGGAACTGAAGCACCCGTGTACTAGGGCAGTTTGCAGGTTCAGTGGCGGAGATTAGAGCCCACCAGGAGTAAATATGCTGCTTAAAAATGTCCAGAATGCCAAAATAAAGTGCGTGCATCTAGTATGGCTGTCAGGCCACGCCCCCACTATTTTTCTCTTTGAGTAGCCTATCTGCTTATATGATTCTGTTGCCCTCTTCAAAGTGTGCTAATTTTACTTGTGGTTAGTCACTTTACAGGAAAGGACATGACAGACTTTTTAACCCGATTGTGCTGGGGATTCAGCCGATTTGTGGCTGACAAAGCAGGACAACGAATTCACCCTGCAGGTGAGCAATTCAGAAAATCTGACCAAACACATAAGGGAAGAAAACGGCAAACATTGCAATTCATGTTGCCTTGCAATAATATAACACACACATCCCCATCTTTCTGAGCAGAAATAAATAACATTTCTTTTAAAGACTGAGCAGTAGTCGTTTATTGAATAAAATAATATCACTCCTATAATGGGACATCTTTAAGAAACACACAGAACTGGAGTATACACATTGCCATGCAACCACTTACTATACAGGACTGTGGTACTGATAGGCAAAAGTTTGGTGACACCAGAGCAGACAAATGTTGGCAACCTGTGGCTCCACAATTATTGTAAGACTAAAAGTCTGCGCAGGATGACAGAATCTGGAGGGGCACTGCAGGACCTGTAGTTCCATAATAGTTGGAGTCTTCGCTAGGGAGCAAACCAGAGCTAAAGGCCTAAACAGATAGTTCTTAACTCACCGCTATCACAGTGTTTTGTAGGTTGAATTTATGCTAGGAAGTAGTGGAGAATAAGTAGTTCTGATACAAGAAGCAGGAACATGGGCCCAGTATCGACTATCAAACCTTCAACCAAGCCACATGGAAGGGCTCTGGGTGCTCAGACTCTGAGACTTCGCCATGTTTGTTGTTTCCAATGCAGCCCTGCTATGGCAGGCAGTGTGGAATGGCTAGAGAAAAGCTTGGGAACTATTTATATACAAAGCCCATCTACCCCCAATGTAAGGTAGAGGGGGTTCCTTAGTATTATTAAGCTTGGTTTTGTTAGTGTACCTTTTCAGCATTGAGGACCCTTCCACACTCTTTCCTGCTAATTTAACAATGTTACAATCCTCCTATAGTCCCACATATGCATTACTGATGTATAGAATCAGCTCTTTTGTTTAGTGTTTCATCATCACTAATAATAGAAGTAGTATCAGATCCTTGATGGAATCCCAGCCTGTTTGGGGAATCTTTCCCCCAAAGGCCCTGATACCACTGCAATTAGAATTGGTGATGAAACAGGATACTGAAGCACTGCTACTGTAATGGAGAAGTTTACCAGATTTCTATGTAAGAGAGGAACAGTTGTGGTAGAACAGGAACTTTCTAAAGTGCTGATGGCAGTATGGAATGTCCCCATATGCTGTAGAGGGACCCTGACCAGCATTCAGATTTCTTGTCATTTTCAGTTTTAATTCAAAATGCCAGGAAAGCCCTCAGTGGGAATTTTTTTTTTAAACCAAAATCCCTAATTATATTGTCTGTAAAATGCAGGTTTACAAAAACAGTGCTGAATGGCAAAACAATAGTAAAACTAGATTGATCCCACCTCTGCAAAATGGTCTTTACTTTTGCAAAACTGAATTCATACAAATTGTTGTAAAAGCTTTGCTCATTGTGGGCCTGATTCATTAAGGAACGCATTTGGCGACACTTGCCATATTTTACGTTAAGTTGTGCATGTGCAGAAACAGACAATACATCAGAGAAAGATATATATATATATATATATATATGTGGTGGTCGGGTACTGATGGGAATCCTTCCCTTACCTTGTCCTCCAGACACGAGTCAGGTTCTTTTCTCTTTTGGTTATCCGGTGGTCAGGAGATAAATACTTTAATGAAAGGGACAAAGATTGGTCAAACAACTTGATTTTATTGAGAATGCGGTAAGGATAGTTTTGGTAAGCCACCGCGCCACTGACCCCTTCAGCTCAATAGTAATGACAAAATAATGCGTCTGATCAGCATAGAGCACAATAGCATTTAACATATAACATACACCTGGTGAGTATAAGGCAGAATAACGATAACATCTTCAATACACATTGTCTAATAAGGCACACTGGTAATCACAGTTACTACTTTCACGTTAACAATATCTGACTGGTGATGATGCAATAACCATCAATAATAACCCATCAAGACTCTTACGGTCACTGCCGCGCCCACTAGAGGGCTACTTCTTATTCAGGTGTTTGGGGTACCGTGCTATTCCCTATGGGTCAGGCGCCCCACTTTTAGCATCTACTGCTGAGTTAACTTGAATTGCAGCGGTACCACTAACACTGAATGTCACACCTTCAATATTAATAAATCAATTCTTAGGTAAATCACATAACATTAACATCATCTAAAACATTTGGTGCACCAATATTATCCCCGGTAACGTTACCATATTTTCCACTCAATCCTGGGCTGACCTGTGCCCAGGAATTTGGGTAGTGTTCAAATGTCCTGCAGAGGTTTCCATCAAGGGTTAAGTATTATAGTAGAAAGCAGAGCTGTTGCTCATTTCAGCCACAAGATGGCGCTGTTCTCTCAACAGTCAATGAATCTCTATCAGCACATGTACTCTGCAGCAGGGTATAATGTCCAGATATCAGCACACACACACACACACAGGATATAGCTGAAACGACCGTCTTAATTGTTCCCTGCAGCCTGTGTATAGGTATGATCTGGGGGAAAAGCTCTCACAATCCTTCCTTGTACAAGAATGCAATGTCCGTTTTGGATAGATTCTCTCATCACTCTTCCCTCTGACACTGGGGTATGTGCAATACACTGCAGGCTAAGGTTTTACCTTGAAAAGAGTTCTGTAGTTAGTGAATACTGTCTTTGGCGCCCCGCTGGGTGTCCCCAGCTGTTCTCCGTCCGCTTTGCTGGCAATGTCACAGTTCTGGCAGCAGCTTATCTTCTCTCTGCTCGGCTGCACATCCTCCCCCTTGTTCCTTCTACCATGCTGCTCTCTCTCTCTCCTCCTTCCTGCACAACCCCTTCCTCTTACTTCCCCAGCCAATCAGGGCCTTCATCCTCCTCCTGTCAATCACTCCTGGGCACAAGTTTTCAGGAGCACAATTAACCCCTTGTAGCCCTGCATTTTAAAAGCGTTTATGCACTCCTCTGTGCTGTTCAACAGGGCTTTGGGGTACCACATATATATATTGTGACAAAACTGGTTTGATAACACTTTAGCCAGCCAGTCCCTCCATCTCACATAATGTAGATTATAACAAGTACTTTTTATAGCCTTTGCTCTTGTTCCCTAGCTCAACAGAGTAGAACTGCAGTATCTTATTACATGTGGATAAGGGGACTTTGTAGCTCATTGTAAATATGTATATTGTTGAGGATGCAGTGAGGTTGTTATTCATTGTCCTTAAAGTGAAGCCAGGGGGGGTTATGGGCAGGGATCAGATTGCAAGATACTGTTGAGAGGGAAGGCTAATTAGTATCCATTGTTCTGACTACTCCAGACGTTTGGTCTACAATCTGGCAGGGGAGGTTCTGTGGAAGTACAACTCATCTCCATTCCCCTCTCCAACCCCCCTAGTCCTGGACTCACCATAGCTTAACAAGGAGAGGCCCAGGGGTTTGCCCAAGGAGGGGAAAGCACTGTGGAAATTTGACCCTAGATATAAGGAGCCACTCCAGTGGGGGAGGTGATATTCATTCTAAGATTTGATTCATGGAAGGTGCAGTGTAGCTGGTTTTAGGTTTTCATACTCTACCAATGGACTACAGCTGCAGCTAAGAGAAGAAATCCATGAGTCTTTAAGTCAGGACGTCAAGGTGACTGTAGCTCCTTAAGCTAGTGGGCTAAGGGACAGATGATGTGGTAAACCTGACTGCCATTTATTTACTGTGTGTACATAATAATCTAGTGATTATTTATGTTAGTTTTCAGGCAGCACGGTGGCCAGGTGGTTAGCACTTCTGCCTCACAGCACTGGGGTCATGAGTTTGATTCCCGACCATGGCCTTATCTGTTTGGCGTTTTTATGTTCTCCCCGTGTTTGTGTGGGTTTCCTCCGGGTGCTCCGATTTCCTTCCACACTCCAAAAACATACTGGTAGGTTAATTGGCTGCTATTAAATTGCATTTAGTCTCTCTCGGTCTGTGTGTTTATGTTAGGGGAATTGGCTCCAATGGGGCCGGGACTGATGTGAATGAGTTCTCTGTACAGCACTGCAGAATTAGTGGAGTTATATAAATAAATAGATGATGATGTGTGTATTTGTGCATGTTTTCAGCCTTCCTAAAGCTAGCCATATATGGAGCACTCTGTCCATCTATGGTGTGCAAACTTTCACCTTATTCTCCACCTACCTCCACACACGGCATGGTAGCAAAGTTAAATTGTACTTGAAAAATGAGTGGGAACCAAACCATCTCAATGATCTTATAAAATAACTCACACACACTCTCCTCTTACAATACCTATTAGAGTGGACATCCATATTTTTGCACTCTTGGTTCCTTGTCAAGTCAGGCTTACAGCACCTGGCTTGGCTGAAGCTCAGAACTCTCATCGCTGCTCACAGCAGTTTTTCTCCTGTCAACCACATGCTGGGTTCCAGCCCCCTCTGAGAATTCAGTCTCTCTCTGGCACATCGCTTAATATTTCTAATTTTCAGAGACTTCCTCTCAGTACTCAAGCTGGCTCATGCTTGCCAATGTGGCTGTCACTATCTCTTGCTTTAATGTCTGTCAGTTGCCTTTGGGATAGAAGGAACTCTTAACTCTGAACCAAAAGTTTAATCATGAAAGTAAGGGTTTAGATTAGAAGATAGTGGGCGTTAAGTTCAAAGTTTTGATCTGGGAATGGAGAGAACATTTAAATATTTTGGCCATACTACTACCCCAGAGGTGGTTCCATTCATCTACCACTCAGGACCGTCACTGAGATACATCCATCCAAAAGGCATAATACACAATTTGATCTTGTGTTGTCTTCTAAATGATAATTCTATACTATTAAATCTCAATCTGTTAAAATGTAATGAGGATAAATGGAAAGACAGTTGCCTGTCATCACTGCACTTTTAAGATTGTTGTCCAACCTGCATGTGGTAAGTGCACAAATTTTGGCAGCTTTCCCTCACAATCAGGTCATTCAATATATCTTTGGCGTTGGACGTGAATAGAAACATACATAATATTATTGGTATGATTGCAAGGTATTTAAATTAAATACAATGGGCTGGCTTAGAATTTGACTACTAAACATAAGCATAAAAATTCAGTGGGAACATTTTGGTCATGGATCCATCTAAAATTACAGCAGTATTTCTACGCCAGGCTAACAAGTGAGCATGCAAATATAGCATAAAGATATGATATTTATAAATGCGAAAGCTGCATTACTTTATTCATACACAATATAATGTAATGAAGTGTCATATACACAAAAGAGAATTGTTTCTTGACAGTTTTATTAATATATGTGAAAGTCTCATAAAATGTATTTAAATGCAAACACACCCACATCCAACACTTTCCACTTGATAGAACCAATGGGAATTGCCCATTATTTCCTGCCATGGTCCAAGTGGAAATCACAAATAAGAAGTCAGCCACAAATTGACATAATATAGTTGTGATGCCAATGAATGTAGAACTGATAATAAGAAAACAGCCAATCGAAAGCGGCTAGATGGTGCCATCATCCTCACCACGTATCTTTACACAGGCCCCCATTACCTGTAAAAGTTATGCCTTTTAAATCATGTATTCAACTCTGTATGCCTCGCCTTATTCCACTTCTCATGGCACAAGTTGCTGCAAGTCTTAAGAAATGCTCAAATCTAAATACTGACATGATTTGGTACACATGCACTGTATAGAAAATTTCATTTTACACCTCAGAAATGAAGCCCGTTGTGTTGATAAAAGACCACCCAAATTACGTTCAAGTATATCAAAGTATTTAAAATGAAATCATCCCTATGTACTGTATGTCATTTGAAATGAAGACTGCCTGACACCTCTTTGCTTTCCGGATTCCAATAATTGCCAACTAAAGGTCAGACAAATAGCACATTTGCTTGAGCATGAGAGGTTCTATTTAATGGAAAAATTGACTATTCAATTTGATTGCTTTACTGCCATAGTTGATTTAAAGTTGTTCTGGACAACAAGGGTTAAAGTATGTAATTTAATATTTTTTATTTTTTTTATCTCTAGAGTTTGTCAGATTTACACTTTTGTTCTTTTGTGTCTACAAATTACAAAGTAAACTTTATAACGAGTTTATAAACTTTGTAAAAAATAATTTCGGTGCAGACAATTTATAAAGAAGATATATTTTTGGTCTTTGTAAGTAGAACGTCAACTTTGCAGATGGAGCAAACTTGGTTTTAGACAGCTACAAACTACAGACCTTTTGTATTACTTCAGCAGCTACAGAGTAGAGATGAATGATAGAAATTCAATCACAAGCTTATCACGTCCAGTGTCACCAGCTTGTGAAATAGCGAAACAGACAGGGATTGCTAATTCATGGCATAACATAGCTCCTGGTCTGCCTGTTCTTCTGTGTCCACTGTCAGACAAGTGCAGTTTATCTGTGGCTAATGTGCACTGTGACACACACAATGATTCCTTTATGTGGTTAGTGAAATCTGCTTTTCCTGATTAGCAAGGTTGCCCTTTAACAGACTTTGATTTGTGTGGGACTAATAAGAGCAGGATAGTTTCAGTTTTTTTGTCTACATATTGAGACAACCTCAGAAGTAATTTATAGGCTCTATTTTACCACAATAGATAAAAGGCGATTATCTTGCTCAAACAAACAGAAAAAAACAGATGGCAGCGATGAAAGCTTTCTAGTTAAAGAGCTTTTATTTTCCTTGATTTCGCTGTGGTTCTTGCAAAGTTTTAAACCATAACTGAAGTTGCAATGACAAAGTTACAAATTACATGTTCAGACAGACACATTCATAGGCTATTGAAAACCCTTATCTTAAATTAAATAGTAGCTATCGGTACAACCAGTAAACGCAGCTGTAACAAATCTAATGCCAGTGATAAGCCAGCAAGGACAACGAAAAGGACTGTTCTGTCACTTCTGAAAGTCAATTCACTAACTTACCACAGTAACTATGTCATTGCTTAATAACATAGTGTAAAGAGCAACATTATTATATAATAGAGTTGATATCTGATTGTTCATTGCTCCTTGAACCGTACTATTAAATAGGCTCCTCTCTCTGTACAAGTAAAAATCAAAGTAGATGACGTCTACCACAAACAAATTACTATGTTTACATGGGTTGCTAGAAACAAGTATTTTGTGTGTTTGTAATGATTGATGACTTACTATCTTCACCCTTTTTTGTGGGAGAGACCTTATACGCAATGAGATATTAAATGTGGAACCCTTGTGTCATAAAGTATGACATAGCTAGTAAGCTAAAAAATTATATATATAATTGACTACATTGATGGCCAAACATTTTGAGAATGACACAAGTATTGGTTTTCACAAAGTTTGCTGCTTCAGTGTTTTTTAGACCTTTTTTCAGATGTTGCTATGGTATACTGAAATAAAATTACAAGCATTTCATAAGTGTCAAAGACTTTTATTGACAACTACATTAAGTTTATGTAAAGAGTCAATATTTGCAGTATTGGCCCCTCTTTTTGAAGACTGCTGCAATTTGCTCTGCATGCTGTCAATCAACTTCTGGGCCACATACTGACTGATGGCCGCCCATTCTTACCTAATCAATGCTTGGAGTTTGTCAGAATTTGTGGGTTTATGTTGGCCCACCCATCTCTTGAGGGTTGACCACAAGTTCTCAATGGGATGCAGGTCTGGGGAGTTTACTGACTATGGACCCAAAATTTCAATGTTTTGATCCCCGACTTAGTTATCACTTTTTTGCCTTATGATGGTCCATCATGCTGGAAAAGGCATCGGTAGTCACCAAACTGTTCTTGGATGGTTGGGAGAAGTTGCTCTTGGAGGATGTTTTGGTACCATTCTTTATTCATGGATGTGTTCTTAGGCAAAATTGTGAATGAGCCCACTCCCTTGGCTGAGAAGCAACCCTACACATGGTCTCAGTATGCTTTACTGTTGGAATGACATAGGACTGATGGTAGCGCTCTCCTTCCCTTCTCCGGACAAGCGTTTTTCCAGATGCCCCAAACAATCTGAAAGGGGATTAATCAGAGACAATGACTTGGACCTCAGCAGTCCAATCCCTGTATCTTTTGCAGAATATCAGTCCGTCCCCAATGTTTTTCCTGGTGAGAAGTGGCTTCTTTGCTGGCCTTCTTGACACCAGACCATCCTCCAAAAATCTTTGCCTCACTGTGCATGCAGATGCACTCACACCTGCCTGCTGCCATTCCTGAGCAAGCTCTGCGCTAGTGGTGCCCCGATCCCCCAGCTGAATCAACTTTAGGAGACGGTCCTGGCGCTTGCTGGCCTTTCTTGTGCTCCTGAAGCCTTCTTCACAACTATTGAATCTCTCTCCTTGAAGTTCTTGATGATCCGATAAATAGGTTGATTTAGGTGCAATCTTACTGGCAGCAATATCTTTGTCTGTGAATCCCTTTTTGTGCAAAGCAATGATAACTGCATTAGTTTCCTTGCAAGTAACTATTGTTAACTGAGAAAGAACAATGATTTCAAACACCACACTCGTTTTAAAGCTTCCAGTCTGTTTTTCTAAAATATAGAAATTATTTGATCAAATAATCAGTATTTTCCCACCTATTAGCATATACACTGCCTTTCTGAATGATATCACAGTGGAGGAGAGCTTAGGATATAGGAGCATTTAAAGGCCACTATATGTTAGGAAAATTTGTTATATTGAAGTTTGCCAATCTATGTAGGGGAATAAGTCCATGTTTATGTGTCCTCCTGCAACAGATAAATTGTATATTCATTTTTTTATGCCTGTATTTTTCCTTATTGTTGCTTGCATATTTTTGTATTGATGTATCATTTTGTTATATTATTTTGTATACCTTAAGCATTGTGGCTATTTTTCCACATTAGATTCCATTTAATATTGTTCTGTCTTTGTGTTCTTAATTAATGTGCTAGATAGCTTGGATATTAAAACGTTACTGAAATACAGGAATTGTTGGTAACAATAATCAGTTAATTTAAGTTTTTATTGTAAAATGATATAGCTTTCCTGTAAAAATGTCAGCTTTTGAAACAAACCTTGGTAGAAGCAGTTTCAAATTAGTGTGTGTGATATAAAAAGGGGGCATTTAATCATTTTTAGACACACCAGGTGTTGTAATTAACCCTTTGTCACACATCATGCACGCTCAAATGAATGCTGTTTGTGACACCTGGAATTAAGATATTCAAGGTATCACTGGAGTTTTCCAATTTTTAGGATTGCATTATTTGGGAAGGTGTTGTTGCCCTACTCTGCAGATTATGTTACCTGCTTAATCCCTTCAGAACACTCTATGAAAGTGCTGCTTTGAAAATGCAAACTTTGAGTATCTGAATATTGATAATGTCAGGGTCCTAAGAGGTAGTGGTGAGGAAGGGGGGGGGGGGGGGATAAAAAAAACCCACATATTTTTGTATTTTTGTGACTACTTCATATAAAAGTTTGGTGTGTGGTTGACACTCACTGTAAGTGAGTGGCTGGATGGCTAAGTGACACCTGTAGGAGGTGTTGGTGACTTCTATTCTCAAAACCCCCATAAAGTGTGGTGGAACAGGGTGGTGGAGTAAGCCCATTGTGTCACAGCTTTAGCTGGTTGGCAATGGTCAGATAATCACAGACAGCTATCCAGAGACAAACGTTTGAGGGAGGAGTAACTGCAGCACAAGAGGATGCACAGGATGTCTGACTATGGCAAGTGGTCCAAGGTAAAGCTCAGAGTTCAAAGCCTAGCAAATGGCATTTAAATCCAACCTACAATGATGAAAGCCGAGATAAGGAGTGTGCTAGAGAGCAGGGAGAAAATTCCCATGACAACAATAGAGAAGGTCCTGGCAGCATCCCTTATTTCCTAAAAAGGGACTGTACAACTTCAAGGAAGCAGCTGGCAGCTTTAGGAGCAGGTGCAATTGAACCAGAGCAGATGCTTGTTGTCCACTATAGGAGTAACAAAGTGGTGCTTTAATCTCCAGCACCTTGTAAACTGATACCAGCCACTGTACCTAAACTTACGTACCTACACTTCCCCAAATTTAAAAAGAGAGTTGCAGACATTATCATCTGCAGGTAGTACTCAAAACAGTACAAATTGGCATTGCTATAAATACAACAAACTTCAATTTATGTGCATAAAACGTCCATCAAACCTCTTCTGAATAAATTTCAGATTATATCTGAAATGTAGTAGTGTTGTGCAGTGTAGTGATGAATCCACTTTTCATCTACCCAGAAATAAAAGACCAGCATTTCATCTGCCTACAGTGCTGTACTGTCCACAGCTCTCACCATCCTGAGTCCACTATCGAGGTGGTCACGAATAAGCCATGCCAGAGGGTCTGCGGCCAGCGCGAATAGGGCAGTGGGCAAAGGGCAGACCTGTCGAGTTCCCTTCCCCAGACCAATCGGGGCAGTTGAATATCTGTAGACACAGGTCTTGGCAACTGGTGCTAAATATAACAAATGCACTAAGCGGAGATACCCAGATCCCATGTCAAAGCTGGTCATAACATGCCACAGGTACTGAACGGAGTAAAAGGCCTTGTACACAACGACTGCCCTCTCCCCTGCCAACCCAACCACCTGAAGATGTACGTGCAGCTGTCTAACATTAATAAAAGTGGACTTGCCAGGCATAAAACCTGCCTGGCCCTGCTGGATAACCTTTTGTACAATGGCAAGATTTTTTTCTAAAATCTTAGCATCAGTGGTGATTAAGGAAATGGAGTGATAGTAGTCTGGGCAGAGAGCATCTTTACCAGGCTTGAGGATAAGGATGATAAGAGCAGGTGGGAATAGGTCTCCAAGAGATTAGACACAAAGAATTGTCTATACTTTTTATACACATCTATGGGAATGCCATCTATGGCTGGGGCTTTTCTGTTCGGGAATGAGGAAATGGCTGCATCTATCTTCTCCGCCCTAATGCCAGAATTCAACAATGCAATAAAATCCAGTGACAGTTGGGGTAGCCTCATTGTACCCAGGTAGTCTGCAAGCTGTGAAGGAGTGTGACAGGTGTGCATAGCGTACATTTGTTTGCAGTAATCAAAGAATACCCCAGCAATTTTATCACCCACATATTGCTTAGTATTACGGACAGCCAGGATGGCTGGAATAGTTCTAGTGGACAGCTCATTCCTGGCCAAATATGCTAAATAGCTACCCCTCATATCAGCCTGAAAATATTGATTGTGTCTGAAAAAGAGGAGTTTTTGGCCATTCTTATCGAATTGATGATAGGACCACTACGACTTGGCATGAAGCCACTTTAATCTATCAGCTACAAAGCGGGAGGTAATTTAATTAAGCTTCCAAGTAATGGCAGTTTTGCTCTAGCTCATATTCCTTCTGTCTATTCGGTTTTTTAAGTCCTGCCCACTCCTTGATAAAAGTCCCATAAATCCCCAGGATCAACATCCAGAAGATTATCTCAGAAATATCCCTCGAAGAGACATGCCAGACCAGTGCTCTTGCCAAGCCTCGTCAACCAGTGGAGATGAAGATTTTAGAATTGGATGCAGTGATCCGACAGGGGCCAATATCCGCAAGGATCGGGGAATGGTCTGAGATACCCTTAGGGAGAGACTTCATAGAAGAAACTAAATGGACCAATCTATGGGAGGATAGAAACATATCAATGGGAGACAGGATGTGATATGTGGAGGAGTGTCAGGAGAAATGCCTAATATCTGGGTTAGGGAATCTCCAGACATCCACCAGCCCCATATCGTTTACCAGCTTAGTAAAGAATGTCAGCCTCCCGGGAGCAGGCCAAGGGTCTTCCTTCCTTCTATCTAGAGCGGGGTCAACTACAGTATTGAAGTCCTCTAGACATACCACCGGGTTGTCTGGAGCAGTGGAAAGAGAGAATGTCACTGCATAGAAGGTGGGATATAAATAGTAAAGTCATGGACATGGACTTAAATGTGTCTCAAAGAAAACATAACATCCACATGGGTCAATCTGCAGGGGATAAATACAAAGTTCTCAGTCCACTGGCACCCCGTTTCCTCACAGTCCTAAGTTAGAGTTGTGAGTTTTACACCCAGCAGAGCTAGTGTGTGGCAGGCAGCAAGCTCCCTCTTTATCACACTCCAGAATAGGTGGGATAGGTGTATGTGTGGATAGGCACTTTTTGGTGGGGCACCAAAACAATGGAACTTGGTACACACAGGACAGAAGAAGAAATTACATCCCCTTTCAACAATCGCAGGAGGTACAGGAGGAAGAATGCTGAAGGCTAAGCATCTCAATACAGTTACAGCCATTCCACATCAGTGCACCCAAATACAGGAGGCAAGATGTAATCGCCTAGAAGGTACAGTCATGGCCAAAATTTTTGAGAATGACACAAATATTATTTTTCACAAAGTCTGCTGACTCAGTTTTTATGATGGCAATTTACATATAACTCCGGAATGTCATGAAGAGTGATCAGATGAATTGCATATTAATTTCAAAGTCCCTCTTTGCCATGACAATGAACTTTATCCCAAAAGCAACATTTCCACTGCATTTCAGCCCTACCACAAAAGGACCAGCTGACATCCGGTTAGTGATTCTCTCGATAACACAGGTGAGTGCGTTGACAAGGACAAGGCTCTAGTTCACTCTGTCATGCTTATTGAGTTAGAATAACTGACTGGAAGCTTTAAAAGAAGGGTGGTGCTTGAAATCATTGTTCTTCCTCTGTTAACAATGGTTACCTGCAAGGAAACGTATGCAGTCATTATTGCCTTGCACAAAAAGGGTTTTGCTGCTAGTAAGATTGCACCTAAATGAACCATTTATTGGATCATCAAGAACTTCAAGGAGAGAGGTTCAATAGTTGTGAACAGGGGACGGCTGGCAGACTTTAGCCTGTGGGGCAAGCACACAGCACTGGCCCATAAGTAGCGGCCCATCCTTAAAGATTGTTTTTTGGTACAATATATATTTATCTATATAAAAAGAAACTATTTTAGTGTTGCAATATATATATATATATATATATATATATATATATATATATATATATATATACACACACACACCCAGGCCCAGAGTTGGATTAAGGCTCTGGGGGGGCTGGGCACTTTAGACAGGGTAACTCCCTATGATGTAGCATGGTTATCATTTTAGACAAATACACAGTCAATACTGTGTGCACTACTGTTAGGTGCACACAGTTCTGCCTTCATGAGCAGTACACGGTGAAGCGGGACATACCTCCCAACTGTCCTAAGAGAAACAGTCACCCAAATTCGGGACTGTCCCACCAGATTCAGGATCAACTGAAGCTGACCATATGGGTTGATCCAGATCCTAGAGCGTGACAGCCAGGGCAGACCTCTCTGCTTCCCTGCCTGGCAATGACTGTTGCAGAAGAGGGTGGATGTTGATACAAAAATGTCTTGATTGTATCTGTTGCCAGCCAACTGCTGGTGTAATAGTTTTCTCCACCAGATAATATGAGGAAGTAGGGGTTGTAAGCTAGTCATGGAGAGAGGATGTGTGGCTGCCCTTCAAACATGCCGCCCCTAAGCAAAGGCACACAGATCAGTACTGACATGGACTGACAACAAGACTCACAATTACCCACAGTGACACTAACTCACAAACAGTGATAATAACATTGACTGGCACATAGAGACAAACAGTATGACAGTAGTCATCCGTATCCTTTCCTTTTTCCTTTCTTGCAGCGCTACATGGTACCAATCTAAAATCACTTCTACCACCACTTAGTATCCTATTATGGCTGCAACATTAATTGGGTCTAAAGATGTGGCCGACAAGAAGCATGATGACTTGACGTTGCTTTTCTTACAACACAGGTTGCATTGTTGGACTTAGGAGCTGCTTCGGTCATGAACAGATCAAGGAAGAAGGACTTCAAGTGATTCTTCACATCAGGAAAAGGTAACAAGCATCTTCAGGTGTATAATGGGCACATTCTGATGTCAGAGTGCACCATTTATACAGATGTTAATTACATACCTGTCAATTCTGCATATCCATACTGTGCATGCGCACCAAAAATGTATACACATATGTCCAACTAGCTGCTTCTGAATTGCTGCTTGCGTATTGACCCTTTTAGCTGTAATAGTACTCCTTTAATGAGCCTCGTGACTATAATATATGAAGTTGCGGATGTTTATTTGCATTACTTGACTACTGCAGATGAGATGATTCCCCTTTGGTTTTTATAAGGGAAACAACATAAATGGAGATATTTGTATTTGATTAGATAATATATTGAAAATGCAACTTTCACATGTATTAATGACTATCAATACAATATGAATACATGAATACAATATTCTGTCTTATGTATAATGACACTTTATAAAATGATTACATTTTGTACAAATAGGGTAATGTGACTTTGGCATTTACTATTAATAAGGTCAAGCCACATGTCTAGGCTATTATGGGGTATAATTGTACAATATTTGTGTGCCTGGAGCAAATTTTACAATTTTTAAGCTAGATGTATCTTGAAATGTGTCCAACTCAACATATAAACGCAAGTATGCTTTCCTTGCATGAGTATTTTCCTATGTACATTCAGTGTGCAAATGCATCCAACTCTAAATGAGTTCTAAAGAGTATTAGCTGTGCCAAAATTAGTACTCTTACAGAGTACTAATATTGAGAATGGTTATCTCTAGGAACAATTTCCTAAGGTATATTTCTAGGTATTAATTAGAAGAAGAAAGATTAGGTTAAACTAAGTTTTGTATCTTTTGGGCTAACTAAGTGGTCTTGCCATCCGGCATTCTTCTTATTATTTTAAAATATTATACTTGCCATTTTTAGTATGGTGCACCTTTAAGCTAGAAAGATATGCTAATTTAATAGCTATAGTAAAAAAGTGCAGATTTTACTTCACAAGAGCCACAAGCTACAAGAATGCTGCTTACACCCTCATTAATTACAATAATTGGTTCTAACCTATTTTCTTTTATGACTGTGACCTCAGCACAAAGACTGTGATGCCAGATCTATTAACCCACTGAAGCTAAAAGAATGCCAGGAGCTCATTGGAACATGTAGTCAATTTCTTTAACTTTCCCCTTGTGACCTGAAAGATTTACATACTGCTTTGCTCAGTTTGATTACACTAATTAACTTGGTTAAGATAAGTTAGTCAGACAGTTGTAATATTATTTGGATGTTTTTACTATGCACACTGAAAGGTTTGGTCTAGTATTCTTTAATATGCAGCATTTTCTTAATATAGCATTATTGCAACTTTTTATGCTTATGTCATAAAATCCGCACCACAATACAGTAAGCTGTCTGTATTATATGCTCCTCTGTGCTCTTATGAAAATAAATCTATGTACTTCTGAAGATACCTGATTTTCTACCAGATGTGATTGCCCTCCAGTACCCCACCAAAGTATAGTACAGAGACTAGTAGCTGTTTTTTGGCCATAAAGCATAGGAGGACTCGTACATCATACAGCCATCTCGGGCAAGTGTAATGGGAGAGACAATCCAAGTGTACTCTGATTGAGAAACACCTTGGATGTGGGTATATGGAACTTATTTTAATAGTTGTGCAAAGGGCTAAAGCATCAAGTGTTTGTACAATAGAGTAGATTCATAAAAAGCCAGAACAATGTAGGGATGATTGTGATTGTGACCTACTTTACAGTTTAGATGCACGGCAGTGTTTCACAAAGGAATGTAAGACAAAGGATCATGAGTAAAGTTGCTGTCATAATTTCTGCTCTGTGTAAAGCTACTATGGAGAAAAGGAAAAAGAAATTTGTTACCTCTTGGTAAAAAAACTTTAATGATCTGACTTCTTTCTGAGCTAAATTGTCACGAACGCCCAGTCTGTCCCAGACACCGCAATCTGAACTGCTGGCCGTGACTGGCGTCACCTTAGTTAATTAACCATGGATACACCTTTTCTGCCGCCGCAAAGGATTTATTAGGGTGTCCTTATGCTCACCAAAACCACTTATTAAATTTTCACACTTAAATCACATACACATGTAGCAGGACCCTCCCTGGGCCTCGTAAGTTCTCAAAGAATCACAGAGAAATATGCTAGATTAAATATGTTTAATCTGAAAAATATTTCCTATGCTTATTTACAAAAAGGTAATAAACATACATAAAATAGGTGTCACATAAGTTTCAAAGAATAAAATAGGAAATAAAATCAGAGTACTATTTACAAGGTAGTCTTGCGTATGTGAGGGAACACGATATAAAAGAATGGGACATTTCAGTTTTGATAGACCCCTGATGAAATGCACAATTTGATGTCTAAGGCAGAAGATTTTTAAACCCTTCTTACAGGTTCTTCACCCCCACCTTAGGAATTTATACTTTCAATTAAATCAGATTGATTCCCAAAATGACACAAAGCTTTCCAAAGTAAATTATCTATCACTAAGATATATGTTTGGGCACCTCAGAGAATTTTTCACCTCTGCTTTACTTGAGTGACGAGATGGTTTACAACTTTGGGACTTCAAACTCCCCTGAGATTCTTATCTATCTGGCAAGTTTCAAAAGACTTTGTTAATTGCACAGGTCACCTAGGCCAGTCAGCAAAGCATACTTTGAGAGGTTACATAAAATATACATTGCCATACATGAATTCAACAGAAAATAACAATCTGTCATTAGATATACTACATTTCATCACATAAGTCCATATATTTCTACTAACAGAGGTTGCCATGGAGATCATATGCCCTAGAAGCAGCTGACCTGCCTTTCTCAGCTGTAGCTGGTAACCCTAATGACTACTCTTAAATAAAAGCCTCTTGCAATCATGCCTGGATGGATCTTTGCTGTTCCTGTTTGTCAGTACCTTGCTATTTCAGAAGTATTTGTCACACCTGAAGATCTGTCTGTACCCAGAATGGTGACTTGATACACAAAGCTCGGTGGCCTGATTATGTTCCTTTGCATTTAGATGAAAGAACTGGTACGGATGGTGATAGACTAGCAGAGGATCCAGGCAGGAACTGGATTGCTGAACCGGGATCCTAGAACCAGAATGCTGGATGACGGAACTGGATTGGAACCAAAATGCTGGAACCTATTAAAGTAATTCTATTGTTTTCAAATAAACATTGCATAGGCGATTGTATTGTGTTTCCAATGCACAAAGTGATATATTTTAGCAGATGTAAAAAGTTAACAGTTCAATACATCATTATAATATAATACAGTACAGTACAGTACAGCCAATACCAAAAGATACATACATACCGCTGGGCTTGCATGCGCTTCGCTATGCTTCCACGGGTACCGGTGGACAGCAGCTCACCCTTGAATACTGTGGTCAGAGTAGATTAAACTAGTGGCAGCGCAGCTATGATATATATACATTCAGTGTTACAGAGTGAACAATGCAGATGACGTGGCTTGCTTCTATAGGTCCAGACTTCGGGTGGGTCCAGGGTAAACAGGTTATAGGCTAGTTCAAACTAAAGAATCCAAAGGTGGGGGTCATCTCTCCAGGTGATGTGCTCCTTTGTTCCCGCCACGACTCTAGTTACAACTAGTCTATTAGCATTTTATAGTCAGCATCATATTAAAGGTTTAGTCCCTAACATCAATAACTAGAGTATGCAATGTGCGATCTCTTCGCCGAATGCACCGGACAGCTGCTGATGTAAAGGGGATTAATATGATATCAGACATGACACATTTCCTTTAACCTGAATCTTAAATAACACTGAGGTGTTCATATAATCATAATATATAAACTAATAATAAACTAAATGCTATCTGCTCGTAAATCACTGTAGAATAGATTCAATATGAATATGAATTATATAAATAACTAAATATTGTAATGCGATTGTGTACGTGCGTATTTTACCGTGCGATCGCAGTATACCACGTGTAGCGTGGCATACTGAGTGCAATAGACCAATAAAACAATATTAACTAATATACTTTCGTTCATCCAATTATACGACTTCGACAAACCGGAATGCTGAATGGCGGAACTGGACGGGATCGGAATGCTGGGTGACGGAACCGGAATGAAAGCGGAATGGAACTAGTAATGTTGGAACCGGACTGTAGCCGGAATGCAGACTGCACTGTCTGAACTGGAACAAGTAGGAAAGACTGCAGGCTGCTGGGAACCAGATTGGTGTTTGAAAATACAACATTGCACTGGCAACGGGTAAGGGCTCCAAGTCCTTTTATAGTAGTTGATGATTCCTTATTGGAGACTCCGATCAGCTGGGCAGAAGAAGCACTGTGATTTGCTGAGATGGATCAGGTGACCATGTTCAAGATGGCATCTCCCAAGAACTGGTTTTGAAGGGAAAGCTGAAGTGGAGGCTGCTATCCCCTGATTGGCTGTGAGGAATCATGTGACCGAATCCAAGATGGCAGCACCCATACCCTGATTCTGTCGGGATCTCTGGAGATTTGAAACCAGCAGAGCCTGATGACCGCAGGGACAGCTTCGAAAGACAACAGAGATGTAAGTGACAGGACCTGAGAGCCGGGTGTGTGTCACAATTCACCTTGTTATACTTGAATTTCTAGCACCGTGACCCAAGGCTGTGCTGACCATCCTGAATCTCTGGAACCCTGACCCTGGCAAGTGTAAAGAACTTTGTATTTTCTGAACTTTATATTAGTAGCTGGTTGGTTTGCATTTTGTGCATTGCTCTATGTATTCTTTGCACCTGCATCAGAGCCTGCTTACCTGTGTTTTGCAGCACCCATATACATAGATTAATCATATGGACTTGCTTTTGTCTGTCTTTGCCTGGCCTCCAGCCATTGAGATCCTTACCTTGTGTGTAATAATCAATAATTAACACATTATTTCACCATAATCATTGTTAATGATCGTTTCAGTGTGATATTACAATCTTGACACAAGAGAATATTGACAGGGACAGATCAAAACCAGCAAATGTTATCAACTTTTATTAAATTAATTGTTAGAAGCAGATCTACAAGTTTAGAAAAGGCTGTGGAAAATATAAAAACGTAATAAGGTATGTTATAGATTTAAGGAAATACATTGCTTAATTGTGAACATCACAGATTTAATCTTGCTGGACTCTTTACTGCATTCACTATTGCCACGTGACATCCCAAGCACAAGCCAAGACTGGTAACTCATATATAAAATGCTGCAAAGTGTCAATTGCACTAAATTGGAGGAATCCAGAGCTACTCTAAATCTTCTCCATTGCTAACAGAATTTGGCAAACACATCGAATAAATATCTAGCATCATCCATAACACACCAAATAAATTCCCTAGCACCTGGAACTTCTGGATCAAGCACTATAGGGCCAAACTCCCGATATAATTGATTTCTTGCACATCTGAATCTTAAATCTCAGAAGTGACTTCCACCCTGCTTCCCCTTACCTCCTTTCTGCACCCCCCATACTCCCTCCCCGTCTTCTCTCCTGTCCTCTCACACCACATACAACCTTAAGATATTGTAGATCTATAACTATTACAATTTTCTAAGCCTACTGTTCTATTGTTAACTTTTTTGTTACTTAATCATATGCAACATTTACTGCACCCTACAACCCCTTTTCTTATTTATGCACCCCCTTTTTTAATTTTTTTTTATAAAACTGGTAAAAAAACAATTAAAAAGTGTATTTAAAATTTTTTAAACACAGCCAGGCAGCACACTCTCCCTGTCTGTCTCTGCCGAACGGACCTGCACATAGTGTGCAGCTGCCGGCAGCAAGCCCCTGCTATTGATCGCCCCCCCTGGATCTGCCACTGCCACAGGCCTATGTCATGAATGTATTGCTAAATTTGCCTGTAAAACAATCCAAAGGCAAATGTTAACTTTAATTAATGAGTTCCAATTGCAGATAGCAACTGGCAATCAATTTGAATTGACTTCACTGGCCATTTTTTTTTTTTATGAAAAAGTAACTTTATTTGTATAAAGTACAAAAAGCACAGGCGACACGTTGCATTCAAGTGTACACAGTACACCGTAAAACATAAGCATGCATACATTTTAGTACAATACAAGGTATAAAGTACAAGATATAACATCCTACACTATACATCAAGTACTGCACTAACCATTCAAACTGTGATCAATATCACATTGCAATAAAAAACATTGGATGTGAGGGGGAGAGAGGTGAGAGGGGTAGGGTGGGGGAGTCATGAGCAAAAAGTTTTATTGAGGACAGACATAAATGGAAGGGTGCATCAATAGACATGACATTCAATAATACTTTAACTGTGATGGGGAATGGGTTGGAGGGGGTAAGGGAGGGGAAGCACAAACCAAAGATTTTATGGATAAAAAAAAACACACAATGGGGAGAAGTAGAAGAGGGAGACAACAATCAATAACAATCAATCGTCGTCTTTTTCCTCAGGACTGTCAAGGGTGTTATAGTCTCTTAGTAGGCTGTGGATCAGCCTGCGACAGTCCTGTATGGTCATCTTCTCCCACTTCAAGATGAGGCGATTCCTGGCAAGCCACATAGCGTCCTTAAAACAGTTCATAAGGCGCCAGGCCTCCTGGATTGCCCCAATTGTGTGTGTCCCAGGAAATAATCCATAAAATACCGAATGGTATGAAAGGCAAGTCCTGGGCACACTGTCCTTAAGTTCATGTTCCAGGGCATCCAACAGTGCCTGTGCAGTGGGGCAGTCCCAAAAAAAATGCTGAGCAGTCTCCCTTCTGGTGACACAAAAGGGGCAGTGAACATATCTGCACAGGTTCCGGGAGTGCATGAATGTCCTGAGAGGCAGACCCCCCTGGATAGCCATCCATGCAATGTCCTTATGTCTATTAGTCAGCCTCTTAGAGGCCACATTCTCCCAGAAGTGTTTGGCCGTTGCAACAGGAAGTCCTGGAACAGACTCCATAACGTCCTTCGCTCTGATGATCTTGTGGATAGTTTTAGGCTTCCGCAAGTCTGGTTTAAGTCCCTCCAGATGGTGCTCCCTCACAAATTGTCCAACATCCAGGTAAAACCATGGTGTATAGGACTGGGATGGAAGAACCGCACAAGGTAAAGTATTGCGAGCATAAAGTATGATAAATCCTGATTAACCCGAAAAGAAAAATTCAAACCGGGGGGTGCACCCAGACACTGATATATTTAGTTTATTGCAGAGAAAGAAAAGACAGTGTAAATTGAGGCACTCATCCACGGAGTGCCTCAATTTACAAAACCATGGTGTAGTCCAGTTGTAAGGGAAGGAGCTGTCCCACTTGTCCCAACCAAGGTTCCTCCAAAGAGGCAGGAGGAAAAAGCGAGACATGGACTTCCCAGCAGAGTAAGTGTTCTTTTCAAGGAGTGTCCTGCGGATGCAGTTGCAAACAAAGAAGGCCCGCAGCATGGTGGGTATATCGGGGATCCCTTTCCCACCTTTGTGGGGCTCCTTGTACATGACTGACCGCTTCACTCTGTCCATTTTGGAGCCCCAGATGAAGTGAAAGACTGTCCTCGTGATAGTCTTACAGATGGCAGCAAGAGGTGGCCAAGCTTGGGCCGTGTACTGCAGAACGGGAAGAATCTCGTTGCGCAGCACCAGTGCTTTCCCTACGATGGTAAGGTCTCAGGCTCCACAGTCCAACTTTCTGTCTGACTGTCGCCAGTCTCTCTTCCCGACACTTCAGGGCCGCTTCCTCCCCACCAAACGCCAAGGATTTTGATGAAGTCCTGCTTGATTGTGAAGGGGAATGCAGCGGGGATGACAGGTGCCACTGACCGAACAACATCGCCTCTGACTTCCCACAGACCTTTGTCCCTGAAGCTTGGCCGAAGTACCCGCAGGTCTGGACGAGTGCTGCCACCGAACGCTGATTAGCGCAGAAGACAGTGACGTTGTCCATGTAGAGCGAACACTTAGCCACTAGACGGTCTGGACCCAGTGCGGTGATGCCTCTTATCTCTGGATTCCGTCTGATGCACATCGCGAAGAGCTCTATACAACAAACAAAAAGAAGAGGTGAAAGAGGGCAGCCTTGTCTGACCCCAGACATGACAGAAAAGGGGTCAGTCTTCCAGCCGTTCACAAACACCGAGCTGTAAATATCAAGGTACATCAGGTTAACATAAGAACAAAACATATCACCCAAACCAAACCTGCACAGAACCTTACGCATAAAATCATGAGAAACAAGATCAAAGGCCTTCTCCTGATCAAGACTGACCAGGACCACATGTGCATGGCGATCTTTGATGTAATGGACCGTGTCCCTCAGCAGCACAAGGCTGTCTGCAATCCTGCGACCAGAAATGCCACAAGTCTGGTCAGGATGAATAATCCGCCGAATGACAACCTTTAGCCTGTTGGCTAGTACCTTGGCCAGGATCTTGTAGTCCACGTTAAGGAGGGAGATGGGCCTCCAATATTTGAGGTCGCATCTCTCTCCCTTGCACTTATACAAAATCGTGATCAATCCCTCTCTCAGAGCCGGAGGCATTCTGCCCTCCACCACCATCTCTTCGTACAGCTCTAGCAGGTCCGGGCCAATGAGATCCCACAGCGCTACATAGAGCTCCGCTGGGAGACCATCACTGCTCGGGGTCCTGCCCGGCCTAAAGGATTTAGCGTCAGAGTGCAGTTCCCCCAACGTGAGGGGGTCATCTATGGCTGCTCTACCTGTAGGATCAATAGGGTTAGTGGTACCTGACAGGAACGATTCAGCCGCATCGTTGTCTGTAGTCATAGGGGAGTTGAGGCTGCCGTAGTAGTCTGTGATGACTGCCATGATGCCCTCTTTCCCCTTCCGGGGGTGCTAGTCTCGTCCCGCAGCTCGGTCATGGGCGTGTGGCCGGAGTGGAGTTTTCTGAAAAAGAAAGTTACATTTCTCACCCTTCTCTAGATTTTCCACCTTGGAACGGGAGATGATGCGTCTGGACTCCTTCTCGAAGTTCCTTTTCAGGCCCCGCTTTGCGGCTCCTTCACGTCCCAGCCGCAAAGTTGGAGATCCAGCAGGGACTGCAGCTGACGCTGAAGCCTCCTGAAGTTTCTCTTCGTCTCACATGCCTGTTGTCTGTCCTTGCACTTGACATACTCCCACCAGTTAGACATACAATCAAAATACATTTTGTCATTTTTCCACATTACATAAGCATCCCTCAGCTCAACCAACACCTCTTCCATTTCCAGCAGAGCACAGTTCAACTTCCAAGAGCTGGGGCCGGGAGGAAAACCGTGGCCCAGAACCCCCTCAAAGAGAATGGCCCTGTGGTCAGAAAAGAAGCATGGAACCATGACATGCCTGTTCTGTCTTACCGCTCTTGAGGTAAACAAAAAGTCAATCCGGGAACGCACTGAGCCATCGGGGTGGCTCCAAGTATAGTTTACAGAGCCGGCCCCCATGGATCCCACTGCATCCCACAAGGATCCTTCGGCTACCATCTCCTGCAGCAACCTGGAAGAAACATCAAGTTTAGCATCGCTGTTAGAACTTCGTCCGCCTTCCTCTATAGGACAGTTAAAATCCACAGCCTTCACTACCACCCTGGTGGTTGCGAACTGGGCCCGCAGGGTCTGGAAAAGTTCCAAACGCTCATTCTTACCCGGGGATGCATACACACAGATAAGCCTGATAGGCTCACCCGCCCAAGAGCCATCTACGATAAGCAATCTGCCGCAGACAAACAGACAACCTGAATGGAATCTAGTGTGAAGAGGCTTCCCCTGATAAGAATGGTGACCCCTGCAGACTTAGTCACCCCCCCCCCAGACCAATAGGAGGACCCGTGAGACCACTGCCTACCCAGATGCCTATAGGAACTAGAGAAAGGCAAAGAACATTCCTGCAACATGTAAACATCACATTTCTGACTATCAAGAAAGGTAAACACAGACTGACGTCTAATCTTATCCTCACACTCCTCACATTAATGGTAAAAGGCTTCACTGGCCATTTCACACTTAAAAAAGTTTAAAGTATGCCTTAGTAGTGATTATGTTAATTGTCTGCACTTTATGGGTCATGCAATCAATCAAGCATGTGTGACCTGTTGAGGAGACTCATGTTCCATCCTCATTCAGCAGGTATATTACACTTAATGAACAGGACATTGAAAAGTAAACAGTCTATGATGATCTAGGATAAAGGGAAGGAGTTGCTTATACACCTTCAAGCTATACTTTTGTCTATTAGAGCTGCTGAGTCAAAGACTATGGATTTGTTTCCATTTTAAATAATGACAGGTAGACATTTGAATGGCACTTTGTGAAGTCTCAGTTCCTAATCCTTTGAAAACAGTTTTAGGTAAAGTATCTTTCCACCCCCGTGCAAGATTTCCAGCAGTTTGCTCCTTACAGAAAACCTGATGACGCATAATAGTATTAACAAAAGTTTGTTTAGGGAGCTCAAGTTAGGAGTAAACATTTTAGAAACACATGTCCTTAGGAAGCAATTGTGTAGGTCCTTTTGTGATTGAAAGGGATATTGAACCTACAGTCTTGACCAGTCCTGCCCTAGCTGTGGCTCTTCAGGTGTTGTAAAACTACAAGTCCCTGTATATCCTGCCAGCTGGCTATTTACTGGCAAAGCATGTTGTGGGTTGTAGTCTTAAAACACCTGTAGAGCCACAGGTTGGCCAGACCTGGTCTTGACAATAATGAAAAAAAAAAGGAAGGTTTTAAAAAGGAAGGAAAAAAAAATTGGTTTTAAACTGGTGCACACACAGGGGTAAATGTATGAATCTCCGGATTCTTCATCTCCGGCGTGTTCAGCCTCTTCAGCGCTTAAATTTAAAGCGGCGCTGCATTGTAAAGGGAAACTTCCCTTTACAATGCAGCGCCGCTTTAAATTTAAGCGCTGAAGAGGCTGAACACGCCGGAGATGAAGAATCCGGAGATTCATACATTTACCCCACAGTCTCTAAATGACGAAATTACTGTTTTTTCAGTGCAAGACCCAATATTAATATTAAAATCTAACTTTTATTAACATTTTTGTTAAAATTTTTATTAAAACACAGAAATAATTAAATGATATTTGTGAATAAAGTGAATTTAAGATTGCTGAGTGCACTCTCTGATCTCTTTGTGTTCATAATAGAGCTTGATCAAATGGTGATCTCAATTATTTTTCTCTTTACTGTGTTAGCCTTCTGAGTTTAACATATCCTACTGCCATAAGCATGTTTAGATACTTTTAATCAAATCCTGATTTACCATCTCAGGAGAATTAATCTTGGTAGGCTTCTTTTGCCTGAAAAAAGCACTCCTAGCGTGTTTTGCTGAGTGCACTCGATTTGGTAGGACTTATTATTCATCGTAAATATTTATATATATATATGTATATGTATGCGTGTATATAAATATATATATACACACACACATACAATATGCACACATACAATATGGCAATATGCAGAGAAAGCATGGAAGTAGAGTTAAACATGTGTGCAGTAATGCACCATGATAAAGACTTATGTCTGACAAACAATAGTTTAAAGTTTGGTTAACTTACATGGTTTGAAATGTTCCTCCTTAGAGCAAACAGACAGGGTGTGTCTGTTTTAGTGCAAACAGAACCACTGATGGGAGTTTCCTCTTAAAGGGAAGGTGGGTGTGTCACCTGTCCATCAAGCTAAGGCTGGGGGAGGAGTATCATGTATAAAAGCTTGTTTGTCTCATTTGTCCAGGGAGACCAATGCCGGGTGAGCTGGCTGGTCTTGAGAGAGAGCTGGTCTATGTCTAGCTAGCGCTTATGGTCTCCAGAATTGTTGTGAAATCTGTACGGTGTCAAAACATTTACCATCCTGACAATAAAACTACATAAAAAGTAAGAAGTTGTTCACGTGTGCTTCAGCAGTAGCGGGCTCTTGCCACAAAATAAATATATATATATATATATATATATATAGAGAGAGAGAGAGAGAGAGAGAGAGAGAGAGAGAGAGAGAGAGAGAGAGAGAGAGAGAGCGCACTCAGCAATTTTAAATTCACTTTATTCACAAATATCACTTAATTATTTAGCTGTGTCACAAAAAAATTCACAAACATGATAAAAGTTAGATTTTAATGTAATTGTTGGGTCTTGCACTGAACATACAACAATTTCATCATTTAGAGAGTGTGTGCACACAAGTTTAAAATCAATCCTTTTTTTTCCTTTTTCTTGAATGTTGCCTCTAGTTGGTTGGTAGCACCCCATCTTCATCCACAATCAGTAGCTTATAAGGGCACCTATGTTAACAGAAAGAAGTGGACAATAAATATATGATACTATTTGAAGATAGTGAGTAGCAGTCTCTCAATTAATACCAGTGCAAAAATAATATAATTCAGTACTGTGGTTTTGACAGTAACCATAGTTATTAAACACTCTAGGGATTAAAGTAAAAGGATCGTTCATATTGAACAATGTAAATTACAGAAGTCCCATAACACTGTGATCTTGCTTTCTTTTGCAATAACCATGGGGTGTTCTGAGGTTTAATTCTCCACATGACCTACAAAATAAGAAAATGTCACAATGAAATTCTATGCCTTGGGACTCCCAATGAATTGTACTCTGGCTGTTCTCTCTTTAAAAGAAGATTGCCATTTTGTAGTTATTGATAGTATAAGAGGGGGGAATAATAATATGGACAAAAGAGACAAATATGGGTATTGTGACATCTCATGTCTTCAACCGATAGTGTCCTTCACTTTTTTACTTTCTGTTAAAGTATGTGCTAATAGCAAGGCAAATGTTTTAATCACTATTTAATAACTTATCCCATTAATCTAATTAATTAACAACTCACAAAGGCAGTTACCCAGAACTACAATTCCTCTGCTGCTCTAAAAGATCTGTGTTAGATTTATGAAGCACGATGTATTGCTTCCAGCTGCTTACACACAGAATTTGCTATACATTTATACAGTACGAATAGATAGTCATACACTTGGATACACATAACAAAAGGCCTCATGGACACATTGTTCATCGTCATCACACCTGCCCGGTTATCTAAGCTGCAATTACAGTACTGTGCGTGTCCATATATGAGACTGCTATGTGTGCTCTCTTGTCTCAGCCATCAAATTCAACTATGAATATGTTGTAGAAAGTTGTCATAATATAACATACCACACTAATGTGAAAACAGATGTGCAAATGGCCAATGAATCTTGGAATGCTGCAGTTAATATGTTAACACTTCGTTATGTTAATCTCATGGTACAGATTACCAATTCAACATATATAGATATCTACCAAGTGTGAGAGACCTATTTACAGGAATAAGCAGTAGGTACCAAGGTTATTGTATCAGATGACAGACTTGGACTTGTAATTAGAGTTAAGCTGTTTATCCTTTACATCCTAAAGGATGTGCCCTGGCTACATATGGTAGGCCTATATTCCTATGAAGTATTTCCATTAATGCAATCTAATAATTGGACCAGTGTCTCTAATGGTAGTGATTAGCATTAGAAGGCACTTATGGTTAAAATAAAGAAGAACCCAACTACGGTTATTCCTCTGGGTGGCTTGTTCATGTCAGTCTGGAATACTTCTAAAAACATACCATCATGCGCCCCTGTGTTTAGAGGAATACAGGATGAACTTTGGAAGCTGTTGAGGTTGTCTAGATGGTTTCTATAGAAACTGAAACTGCAGATACAGCTTTAATTTGAAGTACAATACAAGGGCAGGCAATAGTGAATAGTCATAGGTGCGAGACTAAAGCACTTGGCTACCTGGGAAAACAGGTTCAAAGATTAAAGAATGTTACCATAGTAGGAACTAATATAATTGAACAATCCTTAACTTGCATCACTCTGCAAGGCGAAATATATTAGTGATCACTGACCATGGGAATTAGAGAGCAATTGGTCTAAAATATCTGACAAGTTTTTTTGGTGGAATGTAGACTGGATGGGGTGTTACAAGAAAATGTTCAGAATTGTACTTTTGCAGCCCTTATTCCTATTAGAGGGAGAATCTATTTGCTGTTAAGAAGAATAGATAAAAACACGATCCAAAACAATATATGGAAAATAAGCAATGGAAGAGTTGTTTTAAGTTAAATAAACAATGGAAAATTAATCTCACAAGTGACTATAGACCTTAGTAGGAGAGAAGATTCTGTTTTAGGTTGGTCCTACTCAAGTCTAATACCTAGAATAGGATGAGGATAAAAAAAAATCATGAGCTCATCTTTAATTATGAATGAGATAAAGATTCCATTAGTATGGCAATTTTGTAATGACAAGATATGTTTTCATGTTGCTCAGCACAAATGGTTGAATCACTCTGTATGTCTACACTTGTTGCCTGTTTTCTACAGAATCCAATATAAAATACTTTTACTAACCTACAAGGCCATCAACAAAGCTGCAACAACATACATCTCCTCTCTTGTCTCAAAATATCTCCCAACACGACAACTCCGTTCTGCACAAGATCTGCGTCTCTCATGCACCCTCATTACATCCTCCCATTCCCGGTTACAGGACTTTTTTCGGGCTGCACCCACTCTATGGAATTCTCTCCCTCGCGCAATAAGACTCTCCTCTGGTCTACAAACTTTCAAGCGTTCTCTGAAAAACCATCTCTTCAGACAAGCTTATAATATTCCTCAACCACCCTCTTAACCACACTACATTACCCTATTACAATCCGTTACACAATTTCACACAAGACAACTTCCCCCTGACCAAAATTGTTGTGTGAAAGGATCATTTAGCTTATGAGTCACTTTTACCTTTGTAGTCTGGCTGAGCCGAAATACAAAATGTAGACTTAACCTCATATATCAAACTCCCATTGTCCCATAGATTGTAAACTTGCGAGCAGGGCCTTCTCACCTCTTTGTCTATTTTACCCAGTTTGTTTATTAGTTTACTGTGTTTGTCCCCAATTGCAAAGCGCTACGGAATATGTTGGCGCTATATAAATAAATGATGATGATGATGTATCACATGAACCACTGTATGGTCACCTAAGAGATGTTACAAGGGTTATATTGTACTAATCATACTGTATTGCAGATGACTGAGTGGGAAAAATGGTAGCTGGACAAACCAACCCGTTATTCTTATACATAGAAAATAAAAAATTTACAATAAACTTTATAACTACGCCATACCTCATAACTTTTGGCTCACAATTGTATGAAATGTTGAAAGATTTTAAAGTTTATAAACCTATGATGACTTAGGTAACAATTTATTCATTATTTGCTATAGCTGAAAACAAACAAAAAAGGATAAGTATTAATAAAGACATAGGGAAACCCGGTGGTAACCGTCTTAAACTAAACTGAAATATAAGGGTTCCACATTGTCAACTTCCTTGAGGACAGCCTTCTGACATGTTTGTTGTAAAAAAAAAAAAGTGAATAATGAAATAACACAGCAGTCCGTGATTGAGGTCTCCGCAAGTTGTATTGATATATGTGGCTGCAAATAACTGTCACAGTTTCCAGACCATTCAGCAGGTCACATGTTCCAGGTCACCCAGTAAGGGCACATGGAGAGTTCACTAACAGTCACAGTTTCCAGAGCAACCAGTAGGTGCACAGGTGTATTGCCAACTGTCACATTTTACAGAGAACAATGGCAATGCATTGTTGTAAATGGCAGTCGGACGTTTGGCGAAATGACTCCGAAATGATGCAACTGATTACAATGCCAATTGTCTGCAAATCTACAGACCTTTTATTTGATATATGATGTTCAGACAACAGCATCATAGAAATAAGTCACTCATAAAAGTCGTACTTATACTATTAATATATATAAATACAGAGATTTATAAATAACATTGTGGCAGAAAATTGTTAATTTCTTCAGAGTTAATCATCTTGCATTGATTGTTTTTGGTGCTAGGGATATTATGCTTTGAATTTTAATATGGAGTTATTGTAAGGTAAAATGATGACTAGTGACTTACTGCATGAAATTGCAGGAGAATAAAATATAACTTCTACCTCCCCTTTACTTCCGCCTTTGCATCAGGATTTAAATGTCTAATCATTTATCTCACAAACAGATAGATCTTATCAGGTACTGAGAGAAGAGTTGTTGCAGTTTATCTGAGTGAGAGAGGGGAAATGATCCAGGCAGATGTCTAAGGGTTTTATCAATTAACCCCTAAAACCACCAATAAAAATGGCAAACTTGAACAGCACTACCTGATTATTTAAATTGCTACTCACTGTTTATTAAATAGTGAAAAATCTTCAAATGGCTTATATCACAGAAAGTGAATTAGCTTGAAGATACTTACTAAAAGTGTTTTATACAAGCATACCACTAAAAATGACACAGATATCAAATAACATAAAAAATACAAAATTCTCTAACACATAGCTTCATGTATGCATTAATACCAAACTCATAATGCAGTTGGAGTAAATTGTGCTGCTCAGTGTCCACAATAGAGCTCTAATATCCTATTCAGAAATGGTTTGATCTGTGTATATAATACAAATGGGCTAATCCCAGAATTGCATGCAAATATCCCACAACTGTTTCCCACTCAGAAAAAAACAATCCTGGTTTGTGGGTAAGGAACATAATGAGTCCCAAAATGCAGTTTAGTAAATGACAGTTGAGTAGATACCCACACCATGGTGTCTAATGTTTTTTTTTATGGAGACTCCAGCTGTCGGAATCACACAGGATCTGGTTAGGCTGTTGGCAAGATGGCCATATTATACTTTTCTTCATTGGAATTTATCCTAAAACGGACTATAGTATTTATTGTGAGACATGCTGAGTCACTTGCAAAACCGGCACTTAATTGAATACTACAGAGAAAAGAATTTAACTTCTGACACATTTCGTTAAGTTGAGTGAACTTTTTCAATTCAGGCTTTTCCACAGTATTTTGCTGATGTTTATATCCACATTCACAGAGGGGGCGGGGGATCTCATCATTATATTAGTTTGCACCTGTGTCAAAACCAATTGCCTGTTATCAATTACATTTACACCAGTCTCAAATACAATCAAAACATTTAAAATGCACACTTTTTCTTCAAGCCAATTGCTGTTTTGTATGCTAATCAGAAGTAGAAATGAAAAACTATGCTTCATTCAATGCATCAACTCTTTCATATTGCATTACAACTAGTACTCATTTCAGTGGGTTACATTTAGAAACTATCTGTTACTCAATCAGCATCCAAAGAGGGTGAAATAACGACAATCAAACTGAAACCTATATTGTAGCTTTTATTAAGTCTCGTCAAGCAAAATCACTTTGTATATATCTGTCATTTGATGATTTCTTACAGTTCAATTTATCATAGAACCCATACTGGTCACTGATCACTATTTTACCTTGCCCTCCACCTTTGGAGGAAGTATTATTAAGACACTGGATATTTGATTTAGATATGCTATTGTATTTTGACTAGAACCAAGAGGGTTGATTGTGAGAAATCAGTAGTCTTACTATTTTATCATTTATAATCCATTTTGACATTGTTCATCCATATTTACCCAATATATGAATTTCTGTAAATACTAGGTGATGCTCCTTGGTTTATGTAATGTGCTAGCTGTCTTCCAATACTTTCTTCATAATATATTAAGAGAATATTTAAGCAGATATGTGGTATTTATTTGGATGACATTTTACATTTTCCTCTTCTATGACTTTCCACAGACAAAAGATTTGTGTGGATATATAAACAGATTCTGGGCGCTTATTGATATGAATTAAAATAGTTTAATATAGATTAGACCTTGTTAAACAATGTGTTCCGGCAGGAACAAATTATCGTACACAGATAATGCAAATTGTGCAAAATACAATAGTGCACACAGGGCACACAATGAATACACATAAAGAAATGTAACAATGTAAAAGAGTGTGGGATGCAGCGAGCAAAGTGCACACAAGTAACAAAATAGATGCTGCAACCCACTGAGAAGCTGTTAAGTTCACGTTGTGGAACAGCGGGATGCGACGTGTGGTATAGATGCACAAGGTGGTGCTAATGTCCAGTAGGATATAAATGTTCAAAAAGTACAAATGTATATGAGAAGTCCAAAAGAGACTTACATGGCAGATGTAGGCATGTTAGTCCAGTCCGAATCGGTGATGACTCCTGATGTGCGAGAACGTCTTAATCAATTCCTGAGGATTGATTATACATACATCCAGTCTCTGGTTGGGAGTTCAGGGATCTCCCCCCAATTATTTTCAGGTTCTCACCTGGCTGCTAAATACATTTGGAAGAAGCGCAACCTATCCCGTTTTTTTCTTTGACCTAAAACATTTGGGTGGTCCTACAGAAGCTCAGAACTCTTTATATGCCAAATTTGAGAAGTGAATTGTGAAGATACCGGTTTTCTGGCCCAATTCTACCCACTTCACTCTGGCTGGCTATCCACGGGTGCCTTCCTAGGCCAGGGAAGCCTACGCAGTACCTTCTAAGGTTCTTATTAGTCACTCAGACAAATGCAGTTAGAAAGTAAAGCAATACACTTATTTTAATAAAAACAATCACTCGATTATTATGTACACACAGTAAATAAACGCCAGGCAGGTTTACCACATCATCTGTCCCTTATCTCACTAGCTCAAGGAGCTACAGTCACCTGGATGTCCTGACTTAAAGACCCATGGAGTTCTTCTCTTAGCTGCAGCTTAGTCCATTAGTAGAGAATGAAAACTCAAAACCAACTACACTGCACCTTTCACAAATCAAATCCCAGATTAAATATCCCCTCCCCTCTTGGAGTGGCTCCTTATATCTAAGGTCAACTTTCCACAGGGCTTTCAACTCCCTGGGCAAACCTCTGGGCCTCTCCATGTTAAACATTGGTGAGTTCTGGAATAGGGGGGTTGGAGAGGGGAGTGGAGAGGAGTTGTACTTCCACAGAACTTCCCCCTCCAAATTGTAGACCAAAGGTCTTGAGTAGTCTTGTGAGAACAATGGATACTAATTAGCCTTCCCCCTCACCAGTATCTTGCAAACTAATCCCTACCCATAACTCCCCTGGCTTCACATTAAGGAAAATGAATAACTACCTCAATGCCACATCAACAATATACATTAACCAATATACATATTTACAATGAGCTACAATGTCCCCTTATCCATATGTAATTAGACACGGCAATTGTGCTCTGTCTAGCTGGGGAACAAAAGCAAGGGCTATAAAAAGTACTTGAAATAATACACATTATGTGAGAAACAAAGGGCGGGCTGGTTAAAGTGTTATGAAACTTGTTTCGTCACATGAATGTTCAAACTTGACAAAATGTATATTATTTCTTATATTATGTTGACAGAGTTGTTCTCTATAAATCCTTCCGAGGTATGGGGTATCTAAGTATAGGCACAGCCAGTTAATCTTAAGTGATTCAAAGATTTTTGAGCTTCTCCAGCCACTATAGTGAATTTAGGAATTGAAACAGTTAAAGCCCTCCCAAACTGAAGTAGTCTTTTGGCTCATTTAGTGAAAAAGCTAAAAGATGAAAACCCCATCAAGCCATTGACTCCTTTCTTCACTCATTTAAATTGTATCAGCTCTAAATAAAAAATATTGACTATTTTTAAGCCCAAATCTTTCTGCAAAACCTCTTATCAGGACCAGGCTCCACACAATTCCCCCAATGCTCTTCCCAAAATTATATATGTTCCCATTAATCTTATGTTTAAGGCCTACAATTCAAAACTGTCTTTGAGGTATTAACAAGACCATTCAACTTTTCAGCGGATTCGTTTTGTGTCCTACTCTTCAAAACGATATCAAGACCTTTGCTAATTCTTGTGCCATTTTTTCCACATTGAAGTCTTCAAGAAAATGCCCTTTGGGACAACTTTCTTTGACCATTCAAAGCAAGCCTAGTCTTTTCATTGATTTATTATAGATCAACAAGTGTCACAAGGTAATTCAATAATTTGGGTAACTGTTGATTTATAAAGCAGCAAAGAAAAGAAATGGATCCGCACCTGAAAATGACTAACCTCCTTAAAGTATGTATCCTTGCTTGATGCTACTTCCTACTTATAAAGAGGGGGTGCTATTCCAACTTGTATTGAATATATTAACTTAAAGACCAAAGCCAGAGAAAAAGATAAGGCACTCAAAGTCCAAAAAATCCTATCCTTATTTATTATTTTAAAACCATTTTTATTATGATAAATTATGAAAAAAAATATGTGATAAGATATACATTCCAACATTCACCGGTTCCATTGTGGTGAAATATTCAAAAATAGATCAAGAAAGTGAAAGCAGAAAGGAATGAAGTGCTTAATTAAAAGTTATTCTCCAAACCCTAAATGGGATCGCATTATAGAGTCTGGTAATAAATGTTGATCCTTGGCTCCTGAATATCAATTAATATTTTGACTGTCTGTCCTTTGTAATCTCACAATGACATCACTGTGGTACTGACACCTGGCAGATGACAGACACAAACAGCTTCTTGCTTGAATAAATGGTGCTTTTATTGTTCATATCACCAATAAGAAAACATGCTTTCATCAGGATGACACCAGACGACCCTAACCCTGACTAGACACAATCCTTCTGCCTAGTCACCTGCCAACTAGCTGACATCGGTCGCACTGCACAGTGGAGCAACACACGTTTAAATACACTAAACCCCTCCCTTGAGTCTAATTACTTTATTAGACCCTGTCCTCCACCTGTGCATGTTCCACCTAGGAGTCTTAGGGGTAAATGTATCAAGCTGCGATTTTTCCAGTGATATAAAATCAATGCAAATTGCAGGAGATAACTAGCAATTTGAGTCCCCAAGTCGCTATATGTCTTAAGTAGCAATTTTTAGTCTGATCTTCAAAATCTCTGTTCATCTCGCGATTTGCTGCGACTAAAACTCACCTGTGTTTAGCTGAAAATTGGAATTTATAAACCAATACTCTTTTCTGATTGTTGAAAGTTTTACATGCAAAACTTGTGCGATTTTGACCTCACTAACTTTATAAAAAAGCTACTTCCTTATTTGAGTTGATAGGGGTTTTAGAAACATAGAGAGAGCAGGTGACAGTGTAGGAGAGAGATTAGTTTAAGGTATATGGAAAGTGAGCTTTGTGTATTTTTTTCATTATTATTTTGTTTAGTTGCCCATGTTTGTCTTATTGTCTGTGTGTTTATTAATATTTATTTTTTTGGTGAGTGTTTTTTTTTGTTGCTGTTTACTGTATTTCCCTTCCCTTTAGTTTGTGAGTGTATTTCTTTGATGTTTGGTATTTTCATGTTCAGTCTATTTTTTTGGGGTTTCTTACTCCCTTGTGTTCTTTGTCTGTCAGCATGGTGAGAGACAGGAGAGGTGAGGAGACTAGGGACAGTGGAGAGAGGAGCTAGGATGTGAGGAGGAGCAGGAGGAAGAGGTAGGCCCTTTGGTGGGCAAAACAAAATCCGGGTGCAATGTCTGGTTTAGTTTCCAGAAAAATTGTGCCCTCATGCACAATTTAATGCCTGTGTATGGAAGGATTTTGGGGAACCTAGCTGCAAAGACTACATTGGGACATCTGAGGAGGAACAGATGTCACAATGTGTAACGCTTCGGTCCCGCAAGTAGTACCTGTCTCATTACCCGCATTTTATTTATCTGGAACCTGCCATGTTCCAGCATCAGACTAACTTCATTCATTCAGCTATATTCAGATCTGTGCAGGTGCAAGCCTATTGCACTTCAGGACCTCCTCCCTCTTTTTCATTGGCTATGCACTTCTGGAGCACTATTTAAACCTCCTGGATTCACCTGTCTGATGCCTGTTCTTCAAGCTCACTTCCTGCAGCCTGTTGTTCTGGTTCCTGTTCTCCTCGTGGTTTGCCTGTGTTCCAGTCTGCTCTCAGTCTCCTGCTATGTTGAACTATTGCTGCTCCAGCACTGTTACTACCATCTCCAGTGTACTTCATCGCGACAGCTTCAGTTCTCTCATCGCTACCACTCAGAGCTGCTACTACACCTGTGACTCATCAGCTGTTACTACGGGTTACTTCCGTTACTTCAGTTTGCTCTCAGTCTCCGGCTGTGTTGAACTATTGCTGCTCCAGTACTGATATTACCATCTCAACTGTACTTCATCGTGACAGCTCCAGTTCTCTCACCGCCACCACTCAGAGCCGCTGCTACTATTGTGACTCATCAGCTGTTACAACGAGTTACCTTCACCACATCTGTTTACTCTCAGTCTCCTGCTGTACTGAACTATTGCTGCTCTAGTACTTCTATACCATCTCTGACGTACTTCATCGTGACAGCTCCAGTTCTCTAACCGCTATCACTGTGAGCTGCATTTGCCTTAGTGACTCATTGGCTGTTCTCCCTCAGCTACCTCTACTTTCCCGTGTGTGCTCAGCATACTCCAGTGCTGTACTACCGCTGTTCCAGTATCTCTACCAATCACCATTGGATACACCATTGTGACAGCCTCTGCTTTTCCTCGTTGTACCACAGGACATCTATTCTCCTTGTGCCTCATTTGTTTCTACCCGTGTTACCTGGCTCCTTCACACCGTTCTGCTGTTCACCCACTCACAGGACTGCGACCTGCAGGTTTGGTGCCGCTAAATCCATACCTCCTTGTGGGGTTTCCTGGTGAAAACCACCTACCTGTTAGACTCCACGCCTATGGGTGGGCTAAGCCATGTCCAGCAGAGCATAGGGATCAATTTCCCATAAGCCAACCGTGACACAATGTCATCAAAGATAAGTATATAAATGGTAAAGGTGGCCATGAACTTCATCAGCGGAATGCAAAACAGGCTGCACAGATCCAATAAACTGCGGGCCAGGTGGAGGATGGCCTGGTGGTACAGAGTAAGGACAGTATGGGCCCAAAGGAGGGTAGCCCACCTTAAAAGTGGCAAGATCGCCAGGGCCCAGAGCAGGACGGTTCACCAGATGAGCCAATTGCCATCCAGGAGGCCTGATGATCAAGGGATTACCCCAGTTAATGTAAGAAAATGTAACTCCTAATCGTAGCGGAGAAACATTTATTAGGCATGACACTGTAGGCTTAGATGACTCAATGTTCGCCAAGCACCATGTGTGCATATGTATCATCAGATTTTTATTTTTATTTCATTTTATTTTCTTAAGCTTCAATTTTGTAGCAAAAATTTATAAAAAAAAAAGCTGGAATTTCTTACATCAACAAGTCAGCCACAAATTGAATATTTAAGTTCTAAACTATGGCATTCTAGAAGAGACATGTAGACCAAATGTGTGCCAAAGTAGTGTAATCCATAAAATTCCAGGTATTCTGGACACAGAGATATACCATCATTCTGCTGTATAAAGTAGAGCTATATATAATTGTTATATTTAAAAAAAGGGAAATAATAAAACATAATCGAAAGGCCTTTATTCCAGATAACAGAAACATAATAACAATTAAAAAAAAACGTGACCAAACCAAAAATATCAATAATGAAGTATGGCATGATTTGATTTGCCTTTAAAATAAATTACTATTGCTACACTAATACTTTTGTTTTTTTACCCCCACAGATGATGCACACAATCAATTTGAGATGAAAGGTATGTGCTGACTCCTATACCTGGAGAGCAGCCATTGCGCTGCGCCAGAATTTACTAAGAAATCTTTATAGATAATTATTTATATACAGTATGTCTATTCATTATAAAACATTTTATTGATTTTGTTAGTTTTGCTAAAACATTTAAAGGTAAATAAATAACTGTTGTTGATGTTTAAATGTGCTTGCTTCATTTAACCTAAATGAGATGATATGAATCTAATGAAGTAAATAAATTATTAATAAACAGTGTGATTAATGTAAGCTATTAGTGGTGCAGTTACAGTACACAATACATACATACATAATAAGTTGTTAATAGGTAAAAAGTGTTTATTGTTTACCAAGGGGGGAGTTGCGAATTATTCACAATTCACAGTACATAGAGGCAATCAATACATACATAATAAGGTCCTATAGACTGTAAGCTTGTGAGCAGGGCCATCTTTTCTGTCTGTAGGTATTACACAGTATTGTTTTATTAATGTGTCTGTTCCCAATTATAAAGCACCAATGAATTTGCAGGTGCGATATAAATAAATGTTGATGATGATGCTGTTAATAATCAAGGTAAAAAAATAAAATAAAAACTATTTTGCTAATGGAGATGTGGCAGTACACAAAACATATGCATTGTCAATGTAAAGTTTCTGTATCCATGATTAATATGATGTAAGGACCCATTTTCAAGTTGAGAGTAAGCTTATTTCAGCAATACGACATACACTGCACTCTACATTCTGAAATGTAAAAACCTGCTTATTATACAACTCACACTATCCTTTCTCACACCTCTTTTCCGTTCATACCTGCAACAAAGTGCGTCTATTCTGCTGTCCCATGTACTATCTAGGCTATAACCTCTTAACCACCATCAATAGATCACTACTAGAGAAGCTCAGGCTCGGTTCCCTGAGAACCGAACACACCCGAACTTAGCAGAGACAAGTCGGCTCGGTACTTTCGCGCGCCTTCGGAATTGAAAATGAGGCAAAACGTCATTGCTACGTCGCCTGATCTCAGGAGTTTTGGATTCTAGAAGTACCACCGTGGAGATCCAGCGTCATTTCACAGAGGGACACAGAAGGGGTAACACGGTTCTTGGCAGTATCTAGTGCAGTTGGGCAGCGTCAAAGGTAACAAAGAAAGAGGAGGGGTAACAGTGTTCTTCAAAGTCTTCAGTGACATTCAGGAGAGCTCCATTGCTACATTGCTAATTGTTGTTGATGATATAGAAATAATAGGTCTGGCAGGCTTGGTCTTCTCAATCTACAGTCACATTGTACTGTGTTATATAGCTAACACGCAAACAGGAGAGCTCCATTGCTAATTGTCACTGCTGAAATACAAATAACAGAGCTAGCAGTCTTGGTCTAAATCTGCATTCAAATTTTTCAGTGTTATATAGCTAACATGCAAACAGGAGAGCTCTATTGCTAATTGTAATTGCTGAAATAGAAATAATAGGGCTGGCACTGGTATTCTTAATCTGCCGTCACATTGTACTGTGCTATCAAAATGGATTCACAGCAGTACACAGAAGACCAGGGCCACCATAAAGTGCATAGTGTTTTTGAGTCAGGAAAACAAAAATATATAAAGATACCTTTTACCTTGGTCAAGAAAAAAAGACCTGTAATCCAGGCAAAGTTATCAGCAGAAAAAAATAAAATTGCCAACATGCCATTCTATACACGCAGTGGCAAGGAAAGAATGAGGCCTTCGCCTTTCTCTATGAGTGCTAGTTCTGCAACTGTCACTGAGGCATCTTCTTGTAAGGTTAGTCATGACCAAGCAAGACCATGTCATTCGAACTCCAAAAGTGGTGTCCAAATACTTTACGAGTTGGAAGAAAACAGTAAGGAATTAGAGGAAAATGTATGTTCAGATTCAGAAATGACACAAATTCCTGAGGAGAGTTTATCCAGGAGTGCCATGTGTGAAATTCTGATTTTGCAGATGTGCGCATGAACAGCCCAAGTGTAGCCGGTGATACAAAAATTGAAATTGCAACAGGATTAGGGGGATATTTGTGTAGCTGATGATGGCGCTAATGAGGATGTTGATGAGGATGATGTTGTTTGTGGAAGTCCTGCACCAGTGGAAGCAGTTCTTGCACGTGATAAGAAGAAGGCCATTGTCATGCCTGGGCATAAGACCAAAAAATCCACCTCTTATGTGTGGAATTATTTTTACCCAAATCCTGACAACAGTTGTTTAGCCATTTGTAGTGTTTGTAAAGCCACAATCAGTAGAGGTAGAGACCTTAACCATCTAGGAACTTCATCCATGTTACGCCATTTGAAGCGAGTTCATGGCAAGCTGTTGGGAAAATCAGAAAACGTATTCTAAAGCATAACAACAAGCAGTCCATCATCAGCTAAGTCCCTACTCTCAGCTAGATCCCGACACCTGCAATCTACACCCACAACACCGTCCTCATCAATATCCTCAGTAGCGATCGGAGTTAGTCCTGCATCCAAGTTGCTAAGGCTAGATGACTCCTCCACTATCCTGGATTCCTCCAAAACAATCCTTGAGCGTTAGTCCCACTGCTGCTGCTGCTGGGGGTGGATCTTCAACCCAGAAGCAGACCAAGAAGAAGACTACTAGTAGTTTACAACAATTGACTGTTAAACAATCCTTTGCAAGAGGAAGCAAATATGAAAGCTGTCACCCAGTCGCAAAGCGGATCACAGACGCCATGGCGACTATGCGAGTATTAGATCTGCATTCAATATCCGCTATTAATGCAGCTGGTTTTAGACAGTTACTTGAGGTCTTGTGTCCCTGTTACCAAATTCCATCACAACACCATTTTACTAGAAAAGCTATTCCTCACCTCTACCAGAAGGTTCGTAAAAATGTAATTATTGGGCTACAAAACGCCATTCTACCGATTGTACACTTAACTACAGATATGTGAACAAGCGGAACTGGGCAAACTAAAGATTATATGACAGTGACAACCAACTGGGTTGGTGATTCGCCTTCACCAGCAGGAACAGCAGCAGCATGTACCCAAGTGACAGGCAAGCTACTCTGTGTATCACTGGCTTCACTAAGAGGCACACAGCTGACATTCTGTTACAAAAACTAAGGGATGTCATTGCAACATGGCTTATCCCGCTTGGACTCTCCTCAAGATGTGTCATTTCTGATAACGCAACCAATATTGTGAGAGCATTACAGCTGTATGAATTCCCTCACATTCCCTGTTTTGCTCACACAATAAACTTGGTGGTACAGAGATATGCTTCTGCGAATGGAGGAACAGCGAAAAGCCATCCACGCTTACTCCACAAGCCATGACATTGGGAAAAGAGGGGAGATATATTTTACTCAAGCGTAGTGGAGAATACTTTCCGTGTTGTTCAAGGTGCTGAAACCATTTGAAGTAGTCACCTGTGAAGTGAGTTCAGACACTGCTAGTTTGAGTCAAGTGATTCCCTTAATTAGACTTTTGGAAAAGCAGCTTGAGAAACTGAAGGAGGAGATGAAACAAAGCAATTACGCGAAGTATGTCGGACTTGTAGATCAAATATTTTATTCGGTTCGCCATGATACGAGAGTTATGAAAATCTTGAAATCGGATCACTACATTTTGGCGACTGTGCTTGATATTAGATTTAAGAGCTATGTCATCTCTTTGTTTCCAACTGACCCAGATCTGAAGAGATGCATGGAGCTCCTGGTAAGCAAGATGACCGTTCAAGTGTTATGTGACAGGACGGCGTCTCCTCCTTCAGTTTCTCACTCAACTGCTGCTAGGAAAAAAACTTAGCTTTCCCAAGAGACTCAGGGATGACTCAGCACAACATTTTGACGTCTGGTCTAAAAGAATTGACCAAAAAATGTGACACCTCTGCCTTAACTCCACCTGATCCTACTATCAATATCCAAAGGATGGTGGAGGATTATTTTAACAACACCTTATAAATAGACACATCAGACAGTCCCTTTACATACTGGGAGGAAAAAAAGGAAATTTGGAGACCCATGTACCAACTCGCTTTGCACTGCCTAAGCTGCCCACCCTCCAGTGTGTACTCAGAAAGAGTTTTCAGCACAGCCGGGAACCTTGTCAGCGATCGACGTAGGAGGCTACTTCCTCAAAATGTGGAAAAGATGATGTTCATAAAAATAAACTTCAATTTCCACGAGGAAGGCCTTCCCCGCCAATTACTGTAATGGTGGATTCCAGCGGTGACGAATTAATAATGTGTGAGGGTGATGTACAAACTGATGAGGGTGAGGATAAGGCTGAAGATCATAACAACAACATCTTGCCACAGTAGAGTTCATAAACAGAACTGTTACCTTAGGTGCCTTAAGGCCATTGTTAGCTTGTTTTGTGGTGGCCCAAACAAACCAAGCACATCAGCCTCAAAAGTGGCACTCCTTGTCGCTGAAGCGCTTGGTATGTTAAAAGTGTGCATGTCCTTTTTAAGATGCAACATAAGGGTGGGTGGGAGTTATCCAAGGAACGGGTGGAGCGATCAAATGAGCCATAACTGATTTCATGATCCAAGGACAATTCCGTCTTGCATCACTTTTCTTTTCTGCCACTGCTGTGTGGCAATGTTTCCTAGATGTGCTATGAACTGCCGTGTGTTTGTGTCATTGCTCTGTCGCTTAGCATCCAGCCAAGTCGCTGCAGTCTTTGTTTGAAAGTGTATGAAAATAATATTGTGATCTGGGAGATGGTCAAAATGGACTGAAAATGACATGAAATTAGTGTTATTGAGGTTATTAATAATAATAATAATAATAATAATAATAATAATAATAATAATAATATGATTTTAGCAAAGAAATAGGGAATTTAGAAAAAAATAGCGATCCAAAACCAAAACACGCTCCTGGAATTAAGACATTGTCTAAAAGTAATAGACCTTAAGACTGGCCTAGGAGTCACTAAGCACAATCCCTCTAGATTAAATAGAGCGAATACACAGTATTATAGCCAAATGTTTGGACATATAGCTACCAACTGTCCTATAAATAAGCGCCTATGCTAAGTTTTACTATATTAAAAGACAAATAACCCTGTTTGCTCAGCTAGTATGCACTGTTTAGCACCTGGCAAATTTGAAAGTCATATATATATGGTTTATATTGAAGTGCCTTATTAAATACAGGTAGTTGGGCACACTGGTAAAAGCTCAACTAGTAGGATCTATAAATCGCTGTCTTGATTGTCTTCACTGGCATACAACAGGTTTTCCCACTGCTATATTTAAGATAGGCAGCCTTTTGGGACCATAAAATATGCTGCACATATAGCACCATAGTTGATATTGGGGAAGATTTTTCTTTTCTGGAAATTGAAAAACAAGATGTTATCCAAACTACTTGTAGCCATTCATACCCTACAGAAACAAAGGACCTGGAACCCTTCAGTTAATTTCAAGGAAGCAGAGTCTTGTTGAGTCTTTTCTAATGGAGAAGGTAGCTTTCACGCTGTTATGGACAGAGTAGCGTGAGATCCTTAACTGCTAGAACCACTTTGTGAGATGCTCACCTTTAGCAGCCTCCTTTCCGAGGAGTTTATTAAGTTCCACGGTACTCGGTTGCCCCCAGGACTTAGGCTCGGGTAGAAGCAGTTGTTGATCGAGCAACTGCCCGTTGGATTGGAAAGAACAGAGTAGGAAGTAATGAGCAACCAGAATATATTAGCAGAACTCTAAGTCAGACAGGCAAAGGTTAATGTGGATTAGTCTGGCACTTGTCTGATGAAGTGGACAGCACACGGCAGCAGGTAGTGAGCAACCAAAGAGATGAAATAAATATGACAGTGCTGGGACTAATCAAGAACCAAACACTATGCTAGAAGAATGGATTTAACCATGAAAAGTTTAATGCATATCAATAACAACAAATAAAATGTAAAATCAAATATCACATAAAAATGACATATAATCGTGTATAAAAAAGTTCTGTTTCTCTCTGTCCACTTAAAGTATATGAACTCATCATCTATTTATATAGCGCCAATAATTCCACCGCGCTGTACAAAGAACACATTCACATCAATCCCTGCCCCAATGGTGCTTACAATCTAAATCCCCTAACATACACACACACAGACCAAGACATACTAAGGGCAATTTAATAGCAGCCAATTAACCTATCAGTATGTTTTTGGAGTGTGGGAGGAAACCGGAGCACCTGGAGGAAACTCATGCAAACACAGATAAGGCCATGGTTGGGAATCAAACTCATGACCCCAGTGCTGTGAGGCAGAGGTGCTAACCACTAAGCCATCGTGCTGCCCATATAAAAGGAGATATAGGGCAGACGTGAAGCTCTGCATGTAATGTGTCAAATTGAATTATGAAAAACAAGGACACACTATCTAATGGTAAAGAGTGACTAGAAATAGCGCTCAAATGATATTGCGTGGCATGGAGGTTCCACTGGCAAAAGACTCACAGTTTCAGGTATCCTATCCACCTGCATAGATCACTGTGTAAGTGCCCCAATATGGTGTATATGGGGTCATTGGACGTTCAGCTTGACCTACACTTTCAAAACGATCCAAATTGATGTAACAGCTTCATGTTGTAACAGAGTTGAAGGAGTCAAATACAAGTTCGTCCAATCAAGGTGAAGGCAATGTCTGCAAAGCTGAAGACCGCCACAGAGTAATCAGTGAGTCATCTTAATGGCACCAGGTTCCTTCCATGAATCCTTCCGTGAATAACCACAATTATAAGGGCGCAATTCAAGCACAAAACTTTTAAGTGCAGTAGTCTTCAGAGTAGCAGAAAACTGACGCGTTTCTTTGTCACACGGGCAATTTCATCAGAGGAAATTAGGATATTATCCAGCTCATAATACTGAACTGCCCCGTTAAACGATCCTTATATCTGCATAAACATAATGACAATCATAGGCAGCTGTGTGCAGATCGTAAATGAGATTACAACCAAAGCAAGTGTTGAGTGATAGAAATTTTTTACAAAAACTCTTTTTTCATAATTCAATTTGACACATAACGTGCAGTGCTTCACGTCTGCCCTATATCTCGTTTTACGAGTTCATGTACTTTAAGTGGACAGAGTGATACAGAACTTTCTTATGTGATATTTTATTTTTATGGTTCTTACATTATATATTTGGTATTGATATGCATTACATTTTTCATGGTTAAATCCACTCCTCCTGTTTGGTTCTTGATTAGTCCCAGCGCTGTCATATTTATTTAATCTCTTTGTTTGCTTTGCAATATAGGGTCTCAGAACCCTAGACAACTGCGTCACTAATCAAGTTGTTTATTAATTTATTAATGTGTTTATTTTTTAAGGTTATCATTTAAACATTATTTAATATTTATCCATTGTAGACTGCTCATACGTGCGCCATTTAGATAGTTTGTTGGTAGTGAACAACCAGACTGTAAATAGCAGGACTCTGAGCCAGACAGGCAAGGGTTAATACAGAGTAGTCTGGCACTTGTCTGATGGAGTGGACAGCTCACTGTAACAGGTAGTGAGCAACCAGAATGTATTTGGCAGAAGTCAAAGTCAGACAGGTTGGGATCAAGAGTAAAGAAGACAGCGGAATCTTTTAAACAAGCCAAGAGTCAGGATTGGAGAACACAGCAATTCCTATAAACAATCCGGGGCAAACATTGATAGCAGAACCGGTCAGAATACATGGCACACTAGATCAAGCAGAAACTATTACCAGCATTAGTATGCTGCCAGGAAGAGGTTTATAAAGGCTGCAGCACCAATCAGTGCTGCAGGATGATTAGCTACATGAGTGTGGTAAGTGTTTGCATACCTGCACTGTCAGACTTAGGGGTAAAGCGCTACAGAATTTGCTATATAAATAAATGTTGATGATATTTACTAAACTGCTGGTTTGAAAAAGTGGAGATGTTGCCTATAGCAACCAATTAGATTCTAGCTGTCATTTTGTAGAATGCACTAAATAAATGATAGCTAGAATCTGATTGGTTGCTATAGGCAACACCTCCACTTTTCCAAACCCCCAGTTTAGTAAATCTAGCCCTTAGAGTTGAATGAAGTTTGTAACGATTTGCCTAGCAACCAGCTGAATCCGTAAACTGCAGAAATGATCCTACACATTGTAATAGCTGTAATTGCACAGATGATAGATCAAACAGGAGAGCCCCTATTTCTTAACACACAGAACATTAAAGTCCAGAGAAAGAGTAGGGGCACAGTGAAGCTCAAGGTAACAGTATATTGATGTGACAACTCAGATCACATTTTTTTACCTTTGAAAAAGATAGAGATGGTTTAAATTTTCTAAACTGTAGTTAGTAAAATTTGCCTCATTTCGCATTTCGGAATAGAATTTTGAACATTTCTCTGGCCTTTGGCCTTAAAGTTAGTACTATTTTTTTTGCATATAGGGAAATTTTTCCCAGCTTTTGCATGTAGCACACAAATAGTGAGCAACTTTACTTTAATATAGAGTTGCATAGGACATGCCCCTCTCCCAACTGTAAATCTGTCTGCACACTTTGAATTCTCCCCTACTGCAGCGTAACATGGTTTTCTCAAGGTGCAAAATTGCACCTTCTAACTGGATTTACGCTTAACTCTAAATGAGGCACATAATGTGGAATGCCATTCCATGGAATGGTAAAGAAAACATGGAATTAAAAGATTACATCGCACCTCTGTGAATCGACAAACCCACTCTGAAGTTTGATTAGAGAGTAATTTCTCCACAACTTCGCTCATCTCTAGATATAGGATAATTACAATGATCCTCTTTAAAACTGCTTTCAACATTGTTGCCAAATGTGTGAACATATGTTGTTATTGTTGTTTAATTGCTCTTTTATCCATTATTTTATTATTAAATAATGTGGTAAGTTGCTTTATCATGTATGGGAACTCCAACTCAACCAAAATGTATGTGTACATAAAAAGTCACATTATTGATGCAAAAAAAGAAGGTTAAAAGCAATAGGTGATAATTGACCCTCAAACATCCATTAAAATGTTAAACAATCATCTCGATAGATCAATATTTTTGTAATCAATATTATAAAGATCTCTGATATCTCACATCTATTAAACATGAGTATCTGATTTATATATAGTCTTATAAAACATGAGCATTTGATTATAATTGTATTTTATGGGGCATATTCAATTGTCCGCGTTACTCGGAAAAGTAACGCGGCGTGCACATTATTACCGTTATTACGGTAATAGTGCGCATAATTACCGTTATTACGGTACCTTTAACGCCGTCTTTAAGCTCGTAGCTCAGGGAGCTGTGAGCTGAAGTCCGGCTTAGAATTAATAGTTTTAACGCTGTGTTACTTTTGCAAGTAACACGGACAATTTAATATGCCCCTATGTTAGAATGTACCTATATAGGTAAGGGAAATATTGTTGTGTAAATAAAATCAGCTAGTATTATATAAATATTGCTTGTTTGCACCTATCCTAGAACATTATTTTGCCTATTTCAACAGAATTGAAGTTTTTTTAGGATTTAGATTACATTATTATTAAGTAACCCACTTCACAATTTTACAGCTAATATTCAAGATGTGAAAAGTTATTGTGATATTATGAACATGGCTCATTAATCTCTGTAATTTAATTGCAAAATTTGTGAGTTGGCTGGCTTCTTTTTTCCAGCAGTAGAGATTCAAGGAAGGCTATTAACCTGGGGATAATACCACATTGGCCCATAAAAATGTGGTTTAATGAGATAAAGCAGACAATTACAATATTAATTGTCTCCCTTTGTTAGCATAAACTCATAATTCAGTCAAATTAATTATTCCCCTATATTTTTTCCTATGTAGTAGCCAGTATCATTAAAGAAAACAAATGTAGAAAATTGCATTTGAATACATTTCAGTGTACAGTATACTTCAGTACAGCTTTTTTCATGCTTTCCGTTGTGCGAGACTATTTGAGAATTTTGTCCTAAATTTGTTCTGATCCCCAGCGTCATACCTAAAGGCCCTAAATTTTTGGCAGACTTCCACAATACCCCATTGCAAAAACTAGTCCATCTACCTTCATGCTTGGACAGTCACAGACCTTTCAAATCAATTTTGTTAAGTGCTTTTTTTATGGACAACAATGGACCTTTGGAATACTTTTATTAGATTGTTTTGGGGGACACCCACAGACTATCGGAAAACACACAGAAAAACACAGATGTTGGTGAGTACTATGGGTTTTTTTCCCTAATAAAATTTGGGGAACGAGGTGTCTGATTTATTTAAATTTAGTGTTGGTTCACTACAAATCCCAGTGGACTCTGGATGCCAGGGCATGCTGGCACTTGTGGTTCTCCTAGTTCCAACATGCCCTGGTAACCATGGGTATGCTGGTGCTTGTAGTACTACAAGTACCAACATGCCCAATCTGTTAACAGCAGCCTGGGCTTTCTAGGAGCTGTAGTGCGCCAACACAAAATGGTGACTTTAATATTAAAATATATTCCACACCCACCACCCAGGGATGTAGGAAGAGCCCTACTGCTTTCAGCATGGGGCTGGATACCCCTAGGTACATTTTGTTGTGTGGACCCCATCTCCCAAGGAAATCCAGCCCTGTGCTGACCAGACTGGTGCTGGTTGGCAATTGTGGCAGAGAGACCACACACTGCGGGTTACCCTTCTATCGGGCCACTATACTGTTATATTGCTGGCTGCCAGCACAAGTTTTCATGTGCTTTTGGAAGAGAAGGGGTGTAGTTTTCAGATATGTTAGTGTTTTTATTCCTTTGTTATAAGTGTTTTGTGCCGGTGGGTCCGGTGGCATTGCTCGTTTAATGTTGACATTGTGACTATTAACATCCCTGTGCCATGTTAACCCTCCTGTCTCCATCCTTTCCTGTTACAGCATTAGCCTGTGCTGTACAGTCGGAAGTAATCAAATGGGAATGGAATACATGGGATTTGTGAAGACATATGCTATCATCATCATTGTCTTTTTATATTGCACAACAGATTATGTAGTGCCTGACCTAATCATACATATATGGAAACAGTGTGCAAAATAACTAGAACAAGGGTACAGTTCAGCAAAATAATAAATGCAATTAACAGAATAAATCACACAGCATATAGAAAAACAAATCAGGATAAGACATGGCAGGGAAAACGAGGACAATGGAGAGGGGACAGACATAAGACATAGAGTAGAGGTTCCCGCCCATGAAAGCTTACATTCCAAAGGGAGGGGTAATGACAGACAATAGGAGCAAAAGAGACATTAAGCTTAGCAGTGGACCAGGTAGGTAACAGATGAGGTAGAGGTTAAAAGATTAAAGTTGCAGGATGGCGGGTTAAAGTAATGAAAGGGTAGGTAGAAAGGTTTATTGATATTGGGTAGGGTGGAGGGGAGGAAGGGGCAGGGGAGGTAAGGTAGGATAGGAGGGAGAAGAGGATGATGGGGTAGTATGGGGAGACATGGAAAGGAGTTAGTATAAGGCAGAAAGAAGTAATTGGTAATACTAATGATAACAGGGTGGACATACTGCAAATAGAGTCCCCATTTATATTTCATTTAAGGCGAGGTGATGAATCACACAAAGGAGTGTCTTCTTGCCGCAGGCAGAGTATGCCTTGGAATATAAGGGGTCCTCAGTAGGATAAAGTTTCCTGTTCTCCTGTACACTAGAGACTGCAGCACCTACCCAATAGCCCAAACACCAGGGCTGATGTAACGTGGGATTCCATGGGTAATGGCTACTGGGTTCACTTATATGTGATAGCATCCAGCTGGCCTGGGAAGTATTTGTGCCACCCACAAGCTGGTTATGTAGGGAGATTTCACAGCGCTTACGGGGCTTTATTCCACTGTGTTAGTACTCAGTGGTACAGCGGTACAAATCACTCTTCTGTAAGTCCAGATATGGGGGCCTGCGGCTGAGTGTGGAGCCTTTATGCCATTTAAGCCAGCTGGCGGGCCGGTCTGGTGGAGGTTATGACATACAGGCAGCACTGGTCATAATAGAAGCTTTGACTGCCAGGGTAGAGTAATTACACCACTTAAAAGGATCAGCAGAGGATGCATGAGAATCTCTGTGTCAGTAAGCTGGGGATGGTACTCACCAGCATCATTGACTGGAGCTCCAGTGAATGAAATGCTTTCAAAAAGCAGTGACAGAGGTGGGCCTAAGACTTGTGCAAGTTATAGACCTAGATCAGGTGGTGTTCAGGCTTTTAATAACAGTTACTGGCAGCATCAGAAGTCAGATATATGCTAGGAAGTTTAAATGTTAGGCAGATGAGCATGCTTTGTGCTGCCAAGTGGCAGAGGAACAGTGACCAGGGTACAGCTCGCGGGATCTTGGAGAGGCTTGGTGGAGTTGAAGTCCTCGTTATTCAGGGGCAGGTTAGAGGATAAGTTGGCAGATCTTGATGCCAAAATCTTGGGGGAGTTTAGGACAAATCCTGGTGTTTGGATTCATTGAGGATGGGGGGCAAGGGGGGATTACCATTGAAACGGGATTAGTGCTCCTGATGATAGGAGCTCTGGAGAGCATGCCCCTCCCCTATTTAGGTCATATGCCATCTTTAAACAGGGAACTGGTAGGCACATGGGAAGCAAACACATTCCAGTCCATGTAATGTAGAGTAGCCACTCCCCATGTATCTTATCTGTCCTTGTTATATCACCCCCTATTTATTCCTCTGTTTACATGCTCTTTGTTCATATGCTATTTACACACTTGCCAATATTAAATCATTTTTAACAGGGACACCTCTGCTGAGAAGCAATGTTTAGACTTGGGAGAGTGTCACAATCTCCAATATGCAAGGGAAGTTAGGATGCGGTTGATATGAAAATTAGTAGGTCTTGCTACAAGAGTATTTTTAACACAATAAAAAACTTTTTAAATTGCTTTTTTAAACAAATCGGTACATACTGTATCAATAGTTTTCATGTGTGACAATGAAAACATTAAAATAAAACATCTTTGAGTAATCTAGTATTATTATTACTATTATTATACTAATACTGGTAATATTCAAGGTGTTATAAAGTATTGAATTTTATATTGACATCCCAATGCAAGCAAAAAGAAATAATAATACAAGTATTTTAAGTTATTTTAGAATATCCCTTCTATACTATATGCACACATAATTATATTGTAAATACCCACACTTATAAGATACCATACACTACATATTATACAGTATATTTACATGCAATACATAAATAAATACAGTATATTATATATACCTGAGAATGTATTCAGAGTTAACTGGCAATGATTGCCTACCTAATCAGAGCCTAACGGGGAACTAATCAGCCTATGTTCTTCATGATCAGGTGAATGTATTATACTTACATACGGTATTGTTTATTTATTACAACAGTGATCACCAAATGGCTTAGTACTTTTACCAGACAGGTCAATTCACTCTGTGCACTATAATACAACATTCAAAGGAACAACACATAACACACTACTCAGGATTGTTGCTTGGTAGTCTGACCTATTATTGCATGTCCTGGGGTAATTTTATCAAGCCGGGGGTTTGGAAAAAGTGGAGATGTTGCCTATAGCAACCAATAATATTCTACCTGTCATTTTGTAGAATGTACTAAACAAATTCAAGCTGGAATCTGATTGGTTGCTATAGGCAATATCTCCACTTTTTCAAACCTGCAGCTTGATAAATTTACCCCCTAGTATCCTTCTGCTGGCACTGCAGTTATCCACACCTAATGTAACGTCGCTTTGTTGGGCAAACACAAGGGTATATATCAATGGAGCTATGCAGAAGGTGCAATGCTTCTCTAAACTACAAAGTGTGTTCTAGCATGGCATACTTTGGCATTTTATGTCTTGTGAAACCAGCCTGGCTGTTAAATCTATGTACGCCAAGTTGTGAATAAATGGTATTATCATATAATAACCTTTCCCCAAAGCACAGAAAGAGAGTGCTCTATTAGAAATAATAAGCAGATTGGGGAATACTATTGCTACTTAGTTGTTCATTGATACATGTTGCAGTTTCAAACCACAGTATACAGAATTAAATGATTCCAGTGTTCTGGAGTTTTATTTCCCCTAAATAATGAATTGGAATATTCTGTTAAAAGAGTTTCTCAATTCTTTAACATTCTGCGATTTTTGCAATAGTCCCAGTAAGGGTCTGCACTGCTGTTGTATGAGGCTTAATCCTGTTTTGTGTTTGAGCATGCATTCCATATTGCTATTAGCATCTGCTTTTTTATATGTGCTTTATTATATATTTTAGGAATTTTCTTTGTGTTTGGTTTTATACATTAATGCTCATTGATGTTGTCTACTAAAGATTATATTTATAAAAAAAACAAAACAATTATTTTTATGTATGGTGACAAATACATTAGGTCAGTGGAAATCCAGTGGATAGCTATATAAATTTCATGTGGGCACAACCCATCACTGATTCTTTATATGCAGTTTAGTTGTTTTCATTATTTGAGGATAATTAACAATATTTTTTTCTTGAACAGCAGCAAAGGCTCTGTGCTAAAATGTTATATTCATTTATTAATCTTTACCTTCTTGTAATTTCTAGTGCCTGCTAGCCTAATCTTGTCACAGATGCCATTTAGTAGCAGTAATGTCCAGAAATATGCCCATCAATAACAATAATGCATAAGATGGCCATCTGTTAAAGCAATGCTCCTCAGGAAGCCTAGCTCGTCCAGTAATGCCCCCAGAATGCCCATTACGTGCAGTGATGGCCATCAGTTGCAGTACTGCTCAATAGCAGTAAAATCTTGCCCTAATATCTGTTCATCAAAAATAACAGCACTTATTCCCTCTTCTCCTCGTGGAAGTTATTCTAGTGTGTTGAAGTAGAGAGTTAATAAAATAATATTAGAAAAGCCAAAAGGTCAAAATCCCAGGGCATTTTCTAAGAGAGCTAGGGGCTGACATGAGACTGGCAAATTTGGGACAGTTGGCAGGAATGTCCTTGTATGTCCTTCCATTGGTTCCTGACGTTGTTTAATTCTGTTATTATGTTCTTTTAGATACCGGTCCTGCCTTTATTACAGGAGGCAATTTTGTGCGTGTTACACATTTATTAAAATTGGTCAGAGTGCACCTGTGTGGAAATCTAGGGGCACTATTATCAAAATCAGTAATTTACTAAAGGGTAATGTAGCATTGTATCTCAGACACCACTGCCAGGGCCTGATTCATGTCCAAATGCAGCTTTCACTTATTGTGTATTTAAAAAGAGCATGAAACTTGTGCATAATTCTGACTGTATTCAATTCCATGTACGTCTCTAGATACATTGCGATTTAAATCTGGCTGTAAGTAAGCTCTGAGATATGATAGGTATAAAAAATTATGTCGTGGTGAGGCTATGTGAATTTTTAAGCTTCAGACTTCCGGAAGGTCTCAATGAGACTATTGAATTTAATGATTGGTATCAATAAGTGGGGAGTATGAGAACGTTAAAGATTAAGTCTGCTCATAAAGAATGAAAGTATGTATATGAAATGTTTATGAATGTCCATTGAAGTTGTATATTGTTTTTTCCATTTAAATTTTAGAAGATTTTTAATATGATATGAATATATAGTATGAGATTTTATCTACATAAATGTATGATATCTAATATTATTTAATTATTAGAGATGGATAGTATACAGATGTTGGGGGCATTCATATGGGAGACGCATAGGACTTAAGAAATAGGAAAATAATATTTGGAAAGGCATATGTATATGTTTTGTAAAGTGGGGATTGTATATGGATAGCCAAAGCAATTAAAATAGTTTGTTTTTATAAATGTGGTAATTTTAGGGTTTTTAAACATTATTATATTTGTTTATGAAATAAGTTACCATAAGGTCATTTTTGATACAAAAAAATATCCAATTATGTAATAAGAATGTTTCAGCGGGACATGTTGTATAATTAAGCCCAATTAGGCGACAAGTGTGAAAGGTCCAATTAGGTTTGAGAACCTGCTTTATTTAAGGGAAGCATTGGAATGAAAATTGAGTGTCACGGGCACTAGGAGTTTTGACCCAGAATTCACCAGATGTAGCTTTACCCACCAGAGGCGCGGAGTCTAACACAGTGGCTGGTCTTCTCCAGGAACTCCTGCAAGGAAGTATGGGCTTTAGCGGCTTCCACAGTGCAGGTCGCGGCCCTCTGGGGAGTATGGTGAATATGCGGATACAGCTATACACAATGAGTACACGGATCTGCTCAAGCTGAATAGAAGAGGGAATGCCAGAAGATATATATAGTCTCTGAGTAGTAGAAACAATGATGACCTGGCAAGTATGATGGCCAGTAATAATGGGAAGAGAGAGTTCCAAAGTGCCTAGCACGCAGGTAACTTAAAACAGGCAGATACTTGACAACTGAAGGAAAGTCCATATGGACAGCCAAAAACACAGTGTAGTGAAAGAGTCAGCGACTCGCAGCTATCACTACAGGTGCACAGTAAAACTTAGTCCCGATAATAGGTAACATACAATGTAGCTTTAGAGTAGGCTGCGGCTGACAGGTGTTACCACTGGCGTAGAGTAAAGACTTGTCCAAATGCAGGAAAGATACAAAGTAACATGGAGCGGTCTGCGGCTGGCAGGTATTACCACTGACATGGAGTGAAGACTTGTCCAGGAGCAGATAGAATATAAGGTAACGTGGAGCGGTCTGTGGCTGGCAGGTATTACCACTGATGTGGGGGTGACGACTTCTCCAGGAGCAGGTAAAATACCAGGGAGCGTGGAGCGGTCTGCGGCTGGCAGGTATTACCACTGACGTGGAATGAAGACTTGTCCAGGAGCAGGTAGAATACAAGGTAGCGTGGAGCGGTCTGCGGCTGGCAGGTATTACCACTGACGTGGAATGAAGACTTGTCCAGGAGCAGGTAGAATACAAGGTAGGGTTAAGCGGTCTGCGGCTGGCAGGTATTACCACTGACGTGGAATGAAGACTTGTCCAGGAGCAGGTAGAATACAAGGTAGGGTTAAGCGGTCTGCGGCTGGCAGGTATTACCACTGACGTGGAGTGAAGACTTGTCCAGGAGCAGGTAGAATACAAGGTAGGGTTAAGCGGTCTGCGGCTGGCAGGTATTACCACTGACGTGGAATGAAGACTTGTCCAGGAGCAGGTAGAATACAAGGTAGCGTGGAGCGGTCTGCGGCTGGCAGGTATTACCACTGACGTGGAATGAAGACTTGTCCAGGAGCAGGTAGAATACAAGGTAGGGTTAAGCGGTCTGCGGCTGGCAGGTATTACCACTGACGTGGAATGAAGACTTGTCCAGGAGCAGGTAGAATACAAGGTAGCGTGGAGCGGTCTGCGGCTGGCAGGTATTACCACTGACGTGGAATGAAGACTTGTCCAGGAGCAGGTAGAATACAAGGTAGGGTTAAGCGGTCTGCGGCTGGCAGGTATTACCACTGACGTGGAATGATGACTTGTCCAGGAGCAGGTAGAATACAAGGTAGGGTTAAGCGGTCTGCGGCTGGCAGGTATTACCACTGACGTGGAGTGAAGACTTGTCCAGGAGCAGGTAAAATACCAGGTAGCGTGGAACGGTCTGCGGCTGGCAGGTATTACCACTGACATGGAATGAAGACTTGTCCAGGAGCAGGTAGAATACAAGGTAGCGTGGAGCGGTCTGCGGCTGGCAGGTATTACCACTGACGTGGAATGAAGACTTGTCCAGGAGCAGGTAGAATACAAGGTAGCGTGGAGCGGTCTGCAGGCTGGCAGGTATTACCACTGACGTTGGGTGAATACTTGTCCAGGAGCAGATAGAATACCAGGTAGCGTGGAGCGGTCTGCGACTGGCAGGTATTACCACTGATGTGGAATAGAGACTTGTCCAGGTGCAGGTAGCGTCCACAGCAAACAGGTACCATAAAGAGGAACAGGGAACTCCTTGGTACCTCAGCAGAATGAGGACCAAGAACAGGCAAAGGTAGAAGGACCACAGGTGTCTTAAATAGTGAGAAGTAATTAATCATCCAATGAGGAGAGAAACAAGGTTTTAACAGTCTGTAGGTCTGCACATGCGCAGACCCCTGGTCAAGATGGCGGGCGGCCGTGGCGCAAGACAGGCGCTGGCAAGACAGATAGAGACCTAGGTCTTGAGCCAGAGGAGCTAACAGTCCGGTGAGCGACATTGAGGCTTTGAGAAAGTCCACAAAAGGGTGGACGAAACGCGTCGCTGTCAAGTCTAACCTGATCTGCTATACTCACGATCCATTGTTCCAAGTCCGTTTGTTACCGCTTCAGCCCATACCATTGGAAATAAACAGCTGCTTCATACGGAACATTTCTTGTGGATGAAAGTTGATATTCGGACCATCTATCAGGTGCGCACCTGTCTTTAACATCGGAGACAAACTTCATTAGGAGATAGCTGGGAGGGAGGAGTTAAGCCGAGACTGGATTAAACACCGTTGGGTGTTTTTGGAGACTGTAAGTGCAAGACTGTTTGCTAAACTCCTATTTATTTATTATTTTCTCGGAATATGCTCAGAACTCCCCTCATTGTGTTATCTTATTACGGGACATTTATTTGACATTTGCTTGGAAGCTGGAATAAAGGGCTGTCAAAACAGCAATTATTATGGAAATCACTATGGACTTATGAAGTTCTTGTACTGAGTAATTAATAGTTATTTGTATTGCAGCATCGGCTAGAAAATTCTATGCATATGAAGCAAGGTACCATTTTTTCCACAATCTTATGTATTTATATTTGTGGATATTTATATACTCTCTTGAGGTTTTTATGTATTTATGAGATAATAAATTGGTATTTTTATAATTGCCTTGGATACATCCTTTATAGCAATCAATTGATATACACCCTGTGCTTCCTCCTCTCAACGCTGTGTGCTTTTATTTTTTTGCTGAAAGTACGCTCTGCCTAAAGAGCACTTTCTGTATATAGACACACAGAAAAGACTGCAACATATGCAAATGCACAATAAAAGGTCACGAAACGCATAAAACTTTTTTGTGATCATAAAATAAAACAACTCTTAGTATAATCATTTCTATAAATATTTATTTAAAAAAATAGTTGTATATCATTATTTTACATTACATACATAAATAAAGAAGTTTTCAATGCGTACGGTACATACTATGCATTTTTATAGTATATCTTAGTTGCATAAAGTTGTTCTGTGACAGCAACGTGTACTTGTTAATTCAAAGACTATGCCGTGTCAGTCAACAATATATGCATTTTCACTTGCTCTGTAGTGGATGCAAAA